>NC_058038.1:2114742-2217242 GCF_019176455.1 Solea senegalensis | reverse complement strand
GTATGATAATAATAATAATAATAGCCTTGAATCTGGATCTGGATCCTGCAACCTGCAAAATGAGGACAGAGAGACAGAGAGAGAGAGAGAGAGAGAGAGAGAGAGGGAGAGGAAAGGAAGGAAAGACACAAACTAGGGAGAGAAAGATGTTAATGTTAATGACATGATAAAGTCATACCCTGAGTGTGAATGCACCACAGGAAATTCCTCCAGCAGTCCAGGTCTATAGCAGCATAACTAAGAGATGGTCCAGGTTTCCCTGAGCCAGCAGCTCTAACTATAAGCTTTATCAAAAAGGAAAGTTTGAAGTCTAACCTTAAATACAAATACTTCTGTGTGGAGTTTGCATATTCTCCCTGTGTGCGTGCACTTCAAAAACATGCAGATTGTTTGTTTGTCTCTGTGTGTTTGGCCATGTGATGCACTGTCCAACATGTACCTCACCTTTGGTCCTATGTCACCTGACATTGGCTCCAGTCCCCCCCCTTCACCCCACACACACACACACACAACCCTAAGAGGATGAAGAAGTTAAAAATGAATGAATTAATGTGAGCTGTGGTTTTCTTCTTTGGTGTCGCCATGCAAAATCCTTCACACTGTCAAATGAGTGAGTAAAACACCATGTTTGTATGACCTTGTCTGTTTTAGGACATGGACTTTACAGAGGACAACAGGACCCTCTTGTCATTTTGGTCCTGGTCCATCACAGGTCCTGTTTGCATATTCTCTCCATGTTTGTGTAGGTTTTCCTTTAGGTTTTTCAGATGATCCACTGTGGCCCCTAAAACCCCTAAAGGCAGAAAGAAAAAGAAGAAGAACAAGTTTGGCTAGGTTTTCCCAAGTTGATCCTTCCATCAAAAAAACAAAGAAAACAAAGAAAAAAAAAACAACTGTCGCAGGTGATTGCTTACAGGTAAAGAGCAGAGGAGGACTTTGCCCATGGGCATCAATGAACTTACCGTAACCTACAATTTGTTGTCCTAATTTTCAGAGCCGGCCCAAGGCATAAGCGACATAAGTGTGAAACAAATGAATACTGGGCCACTTTTGTTCCCAATACGTTTAAAAAATCAATAACACAGATAATAACACAACTTTATTTAATGCAATTTAAAGTTACATTTGTATCAATAACGATGGGGGCGGGGCTAAATTCTGTAAAAACTAAGCAAGAAAGAAAAAAACCTCTCTTGTCTCGTCTACTGTTACATCTCTGTGAAGCTCAAACACCTGCAGTGAAACTTTACTACGAGCCAGTCTTTGTACTTCACACTGATGTATTAGTGTGTCATGTACAACATCCATCTTCCTGCAGATTTGTCCAAATAACGCTCAGTTTAGAGTTTCTAATTATCCAAACGTGTGTTGATTTACTGCTGTCCAGTTTCATAATATACAATAGTATCCAGCTGCTATTGGAAAAGACTTTGTCCACATGTTGAAAGACTTACTCGCTGGTTTTTATTTATCCAGAAACAACACTAGCCATTTTATTTATACTCTCACACCTCCGGTCTCATATAACCCACATGATGGCGATGACAAGCTGACCTCTCTCTCTCTCTCTCTCTCTCTCTCTGCTTCTCTCTCCTCCTCTGTTCTCAGATTTCCCACCATGCCGTGCTGCAGACAAGATGCGGCATCACCTCGCAGTGTCCTCCCTGCAACCTCTACCTCTCTGACCTCTGTGCTTGCCACACACACTCACACACACACACACACACACACTCACACACACACTGGTAGTTACGTGTTGGGTCAGGTGTTGTCGAGAGAAATGTCAAGAATCTCTTGGCTCAACCTCACAGTGACCTCAACAAAGGTTGACATAGGTCAACGAAACCTGACCTCCTGGAGCTAGGCTATCTCTGCACACACACACACAGATGGTGGAAGGTGGTGGTGATACTGTCAGGACAGTGTGTCAGGCTAAGAAAAGACAGTCACAGGTTTGGAGTTGTTGTAGATTCTCAGCATCTCAGAGTCATTTTGTTCTTTTCCAGCAGTGCAGCAGGTTGAAATGAAGAAATGAGTGACGTCACCTGTCAGTTCTCTGTGCTCCAGTTTCCCTTTTCTGACTGTAAAACTGAAACATACTTGAAATGACTGGCTACAAATACTCATGTTTACATTTAAAGATACTTTACATTCACAGTAGATTTGATAGTCAACTGTGAATGTACCTGTGTGGGACAAATAAAGGAACAATCTTACCCACTGTCACTTCAGAGACGTGCCAAACATTCTGTGATCCCACTTAAAAAAAGAATAACTTTAAATCATTTTTTAAATCATCATTCACAACAGCCACAGACAATAAAACACACACAGAAAAACGATATTGCAAATGACTCTGAACTCTGAACGACTCCCCACTGGATCTGGAGTCCTGCAACCTTCCAAACGGTCTAGTTGAACAGTGAATGGATGGAAGGAAGGACGACATCATGGTGCCACACAATTCCCTCATCTATAGCCTTTCAATTTGATCGGACAGCTCAGTCACGGCATAATGGTATGCAAACCAATACTAAAATGATACTAATATTATAATATTATATTATTATATAATATAATATTATATTAGAGCTGCTCCTTCCGGACACATTGTTTCCTCTAAAATGTTTAGTATTCCTTTCCTCTTCAATCTGTTCTAAACAAACACAGGCGATGACATCATTTGGACATAAATCACTGAGAGGCTGAATCAACAACCATGACCCTTCTTGAGTCCTGGAACCATAGTTTAAGTTACAGTGATATACACGTCACCTATTTCAGTGAGGACAGAAACAAACTAAAGAGAGAACTCCGCCACAGGTCGCCATAAACGGAGGATGGACTACTGCAAACCTGGTAATTAACCGACGACCCCGCACATACAGGGAGACAAATATGAGCAGGAACCAACTATGTGGTGACAATAGTGAGGTTAAAGATTCCCAAACTGTCAACTTTGAAGCCGGGGGCGACACAACCAGGAGCTCTCTGGTGAGTCACAAACCATCAGGATGAAAGAACTGTAAAGTGTCAACCTTAAAACTGACCTGGCCATGATAGAACACGTCAGTCATGTGTGAGGGGCGAATGAAAAGGTACAAACCTGGCAACCCTGGAACTCATCCACTAACAGTAATGTCATGGACAGGTGCGAGGGGAGATCTCAGTCACGGCTGCAGTAGAGTCATAAAGGGAGGATGATGATGACGAGTGTTTCAGCCGGCCGCTCTCTGAGGAGCATGTGTGGTCAAAGTGTCGCCGAGTGAGTCATGACCTCATCGTCTGGCCTTCAGGAAACGACAGAGCGCAAAGATAAAGCACTCATGTTCATGCACTGGCAGCAAAGGGTCACTCACACACTATCCAAGTGAAATATACACGTATTTGTGCTTCATAAATATTAACCTCTTGAAAAGTGATTTTATAAGAACAACAAAGTGTTACTTCTTGTTATTTTTAATCAAACAGATTTCTGTGTTTTTCCATCAATAATTCACTAATCGCGGATCATTCTTGCTCATTACAGTGTAAATAAAAACCACACGGTGCTCTTCTCTGTCTGTGGTTCAGCTTGATCTTTATTCATTTAGATCAACAACAAGTGTCTTTTGTGTTTGTTGAAGATGTAACCCTGTCACAACGTTACGTACAACTGAGATTTGACAGGAAGTGAGTTTCCAGGAGACTGTTGCTTCAGAGTGGACAATCAGACGATGACATCGATTATCACGGGGAAAATAATCCAGCACTTTTCAGAGCTAAAAACACTGATTTTTCTCTTTGGACTTTGGTGTGAGAGAGTGAGCGGTACAAACCTGTGTCTAGTCTAATAATGAAATATGCTAGCAAACAGATTAAGGTACTGTACTCTTAAGTGGGCCTTTTTTTAAGAAAATGCTGTTTGAGCCAAAGTCTCAAATAGTTTAATTATCAACTCTCAACTTATTTGGTGAATTAAAATCGCATCTTCATATTTTGCTCATGCATGGAGTTCAGTTTACAGGCAACTGTTTAGCGTGAGAAAGAGATTCTTTTTGCATCGTTACACCAGGATGTGACATCAACAAGACTTTAGATTTGGTGTTCAACTGCGACTTTATATGTGCTTCTTTTTTCTATTTTGGATAAACTTTATTAGTTTACAGAAAGAAAAACAAAAAGACAATATAATTAAAAATCAGAAGAGGAAGAATATGTGCTTCAAATCAGCTTCACTCCATTTCACCAACTTCTGTGTTTCCAGGTGAAGTTTGTTTGTTTCTCTGATCTTTGTCCGAAATATCTGTCAGTTCTCTTTTTCATGCTATTATTAGCATATATGTGACCTCCATGAACAGAATGGTGCAGTGTGTGTGTGTGTGGGTGTGTGTGTCACAGTGTGTGTGTGTGTGTGTGTGTCTGTGCTCAGGCCAGTCAACATCACACTTTGACTTTGACTATTATTACCCCATTACTGATTAATTTCATGTCAAACATGTTTGCTCATTAAATATTGTTTGACTCATTGTCATGTTGTGTGTGTGTGTGTGTGTGTCACAGTGTGTGTGTGTGTGTGTGTGTGTCACAGTGTGATGGATGTGACCTTGCTTTGGCCCCAGTCCTGAAGACAGCTGATGCACTTTAGCTGCTCCTGCTTCCCTCTGTTCCCTTTCACACACAAACACACTCACACACACACACACACACACACACACACACACACACACACATGCAGAGGGTGCTGAAAGAACACAGCACAATAGCTTATTTACCCAAGGCTAACACAGCATGCACACTCCAGTGTGTGTGTGTGTGTGTGTGTGTGTGTTACCTCTGTAGGACCTCCTCTAACATAAAGACTGACCTGGTAAGACCTGCAGTCCTCATGGAGACCAAAACCTGGACTAAATGAGGCAGAACCTAATTTCTGAGGAACTGGTTGAGTTGAGGATTAAGATTTGAAAGGTGGTTAGGTTAAAGTTAGACTCAGGCATGAACTGGTTAAAGTTAGGGACTTGATGTCCATGCAGAGTCCAAACCTGTGTGTGTTTTCGTATGTGTGTGAGTGTGTGTGTGTGTGAGAAGAGTACACAGGGTCATGGAGTGCACAGTATTACCAAATGCAAACAGTCATAGTTCAGGCCTGTCTGACACACACACACACACACACACACACACACACACACACACACAGAACATTTTAGCAAATTCAAAATCTTTTATTGTCAGTGTGATTAGACAGTTTCAAACTGCAGAAGCGTTGTCCTGGCCTTTCTCAGTGAAGGATGGACAGGAATGTGTGGCCTGATAACCTCCTGCTCCCTGTTCTCCCTCTGACCTCTGACCCGAACAGTGCAGCCTGCTGACAAGCACACTTTACTAAAAAAAAGAAAAAAAAAAGAAGTCAATTTAAGTTCCACTGTCAGTTCATGACCTTTAGTAATTTGCAATGTTTCCACAGAACAGAATTCCTCGTGTTTTTATACGTTAAATAAAAATGAGGCTGAATGTGGATTATGGATCCAAAAGAGTTTTACCCTGTAAGCTGAAAAGCAAGGTTCTATCTCGTCTTTTTAACTGATCCACAGTTGGCCACTGTGCGCTTTGATCGCTGTGTCGAGTCGAGTAGTGCTGGAACTGTATAATGGAGCGGCGTCGTAAGACTCGTGCAGAAACTGGGAGATACAAACACAATCAGCACCGATTTCACATCTCACTGCTCGGTGCTTGTTAAGGACATTTTGTTGTTTCCACACTTGCTGAGTGTTGTGTTCATTTCCACTGTGACGTGAAGGTGTTCGTCCACGCAGCACCGACACATAGACTGCCCAAAATCTGCGACCACACATGGAGGACAATATATGACAAATGGATGTATTGGATTTTTTATACAAGGTATTGTCCTGAAGGGAAATGATTGCTCTGCATTTAACAGCTCCCACTGAACAGTCAGTGTTAGCACTGAGCCAGGCTGCAGTGTTAAATCCAAACCTACCTGTCTTCCCTAATGTAACATGAACGGTGATGTATATGATCCATCCTCCACTGCAAAAACAGCCTTACTAGAAACAGGCCAGATTATTGAATTGATTTACATTTGCTTTTTTTTAAAAAAACAAAACAAAAAAAAACAAGAAAATGTCTGGAATTAGCAGTAAAACTAGCTTGTAGCTATAATATAGCCACTGTCAGACTGTAGTGTTCCATAAAATGAGGAAAAAACAGACCAACAACTAGACAAAATGTAAAGAAATGACTTTTCCCAAGCAAAAAAGATTGTTGTCATATAAGAAATGTTCAGACTTGAATTTATTCAGTGTCATTTATTATATTTGCACACACACACACACATCAGTGATGGTGAATGTTGTATCTGTATTTAACACCCTCAAACAATAACATATTACTGAATGATATTTTGTCATAAGAAAAAGACAGTAAATTCATGGGTGGTAATTTGAAAAATCTGTGGGATTAAAAAGTTAAATACATTCATGAATAGGGTTTATTGGGATTGATTAAACATTTTTTTCATATTGTTTCTTGTTTGATCTGAGTTTTCTTGCCTGTGATCTACATGGTGGTCTTGCTCAGACAATCTGTGACGATTGCTTTTGTCTCGTGCCCACGTGTTTTCCTCAGGAGGAAACATCACTCCTCTGATTATTATTTTACAATTTACAGCTGTAATCTGGGATTAAGAAATTATATATTTTTATTCTTAAAATAAGAACAGTGTCTTAGAGATTTCTGTTCTTCCTCTCTGCTTAAGTGAAATATTCCCAGCCTAATCTATATGTCATTTTAGACTTGGATTACTTTCAGATTGCCTCCAATGTTTAGACCCAGATTAATCTGATTACACAGCAGATTTGATGGCTCATATTCATAACATCTGAACACGACTGTCCCTCCACATGCATCATTAACAACAACATAAACTATTTTTGAGACCACTCGGTAATAAAGTATGAGATAAGATCTTTATTGATTCCCCATAGTGGAAATTCAGAAATGGCAATTGTAGTGGATTAGGGGATGAGATTTAGCTCTGAAGGATGACTCTCTCCTTCATTATAGTTGGATTTTGCCGTGTTGCAGGTGCAGATCGATGATATCTGAGTCACTGCAGATATCCTGGTAACCTGAAAGTAGCCTAAAAGTCCCTTTATTGGTGACAGATGACAAACAGAAGCCAATGAAATGCTCTCTGTGGAGGAGAGTGGAGGCCCAGTCCTCTCTGGTCCACTCTGATATTACACATGTTAATCAAACATGTAACAATAAATCAATTAACAAAGTTTACAAACCCGTTCTCATCATCTTCCTTTGTCTTTTGAGAGGCTTTTGTAAAACCAGGCCCAGACTAATTTTGTACACAGCAGCAGGCCTTGGTCAGCGGGGCGGGGCAGCTGCTCAGCAGGACAGCAGAGAGGAGGAGGAGGAGGAGGAAGAGGAGGGAGGAGGAGGAGGAGGAGAGCTGCTGAACTCGGATGACCTCAGCAATGCACACACACACACACACACTGATCACATCAAAGAAATGCACTTAAATAATTTACCATCTTGGATGTAACTGTACTATCATTGTAATTGTGTCACTTTGTCCATGTTTTGATGGGAGTTCATAAATGTCATCCAATTATAGTCATTACTCATTATTTTCATATCAAATATATTGTATATGAGTTTCAATAAGACACACGTGACATTTTCATGAGTGTATGTACATACTGACATACTGAGGGAAAATACTGAACTAAATGAAACCATTTGAATGAAATATAACAATATAGAAATTTGAATAAAGCATTTAGTACTTGATGTGACATTTGGATAAAAGTTAAATTATGACACTATTACATGCACACTGTAAAAAAAAGCAAAAACCTCTCAATTTCACCAGTTATTATTGTATATATATATATATATATATACATATATATATATATATGTATATATATATATACTGTACGTATATATTTTTTTAAAAAAAACAACCCACAAACCTCAAGGTTATTACTTTTAACAATGTATCCACAGTTTATATATTATATTATTTATTTATTATTATATTTATATATATTTTTTTGGCCACGTCTCAATAATTAAATTTCTTTCATAATTAAACAAGGACAAAATACAAGAATTCATTTGGTAAAATGCTTTGGAGAGTGGAGATTTGTGGTGAATATTAGACGAGTGCACGAGATCACTACTGTCAGCATATTAAAGTGGATCTGTGCTGTTCGTCTCGCTGACCACCCCGGGGCCTCTCCTCTCTCCTCTGACTGTCAGCGCCTCTTTCCAGATGTTTTGGATCTGGATCTTGGTCCTCCAGGATTCCCATCCTCCTCCTCCTCCTCCTCCTCTTCATCCTCTCTCCCTCCTTCTCTGTGTTTGATTCTGTTGCCTCAACGTAAGAATTGTGTACTTGAAGCTCACTGAAGTCCTTTCTGTGGTAAAAAGTCAGCTGATGCTTTTCCAGAACATACCGTATTTTTCATGAATGTTATAATGTTGTTGTCCTGATTGTCTGTCATTGTTGACTTTATAATAATTCAATTCCATGGTCGTGTGCAGTGGAGGAGTCATCTGTTCCTGCACGTTCTTCTCATTTCTCCCGATTTAAAGATCGTTAAAAAGACTGTTAAGCCTCATAAAATAACGGCATGATTGTGATATTAAACTCCATCTTGGCTCAAAGCTGCGGTTGCTGAAAATATGTAACTCAAATATGTGTCTGGATAATTGGGTCCACTGAGCTCCAGATGTTGTGGCTCAATAAGTTGTTTGTGTTAGAAGTGTTTAAAATAGCAGGATAATCTCAGGAGGGAAGGAGGTGACAGAAAACTCCGCCCTCCAATCACTGTGGATTCTCAGAGTTCTTCCTGCTGTGTTCGGACATCATCTGGAGATTTGACAAGGTTTTTGGCAGGAGAACCTCCAAAGAATGTGTGAAATCTCTGTTTGGCCTTTTGTGTGCTTACATGAACGACGTCCAGAGAATGTGGTGCCACACGGTGGTGTAGTGGTTAGCACTCTCGCCTTGCAGCGAGAAGACCCGGGTTCGAGCCCCGGTTGGAACAAGGGCCTTTCTGCATGGAGTTTGCATGTTCTCCCCGTGTGTGCGTGGGTTCTCTCCGGGTTCTCCGGCTTCCTCCCACAGTCCAAAAACATGCAATGTGGGGATTAGGTGAATTGGACACTCTAAATTGACCATAGGAGTGAGTGTGAGAGTGAATGGTTGTGTGTGGCCCTGCGATGGACTGGCGAACTGTCCAGGGTGTACCCCGCCTACCGCCCGATGTAGCTGAGATTGGCACAGCACCCCCCGCGACCCTCTGGTGGAGGATAAAGCGGTTAGATGATGACTGACTGACAGTAGCTGCAACCAGAAAAAGCCAAAAAAGCAACCAGACCGCAAGTGTGGTTGCTTTTATCACCTTTTTCTCCACGGCGCTCCCCCTCTAGTTTGAGTACATGACTCCATCGTTAACATCCAACCATTGTCTACCAGTTTATCTTCACTGTTGTAAAAACTCACCCTAATGTAACATTAACTGTGATGTGTATGATCCATCCTCCACTGCAAAAACAGCCTTACTAGAAACAGGCCAGATTATTGAATTGATTTACATTTGCTTTTTTTTTTTTAAAAAAAAACAAAAAAAACAAGAAAATGTCTGGAATTAGCAGTAAAACTAGCTTGTAGCTATAATATAGCCACTGTCAGACTGTAGTGTTCCATAAAATGAGGAAAAACAGACCAACAACTGGACAAAATGTAAAGAAATGACTTTTCCCAAGCAAAAAAGATTGTTGTCATATAAGAAATGTTCAGACTTGAATTTATTCAGTGTCATTTATTATATTTGCACACACACACACACATCAGTGATGGTGAATGTTGTATCTGTATTTAACACCCTCAAACAATAATATATTACTGAATGATATTTTGTCATAAAACAAAGACATGGGTGGTAATTTTAAAAATCTGTGGGATTAAAAAGTTAAATACATTCATAAATAGGGTTTAATGGGACTGATTAAAAACATCTATAATAATCAAATAGGTTAAAAGGTGGTTAAGTGTTTTTCTTTATATTGAGTTTTCTTGCCTGTGATCGACATGGTGGTCTTGCTCAGACAATCTGTGACGATTGCTTTTGTCTCGTGCCCACGTGTTTTCCTCAGGAGGAAACATCACTCCTCTGATTATTTCTTAACAGGAGCATTTGGGTTTTCATGCAAACAATTGTTTTAGGTCGTTAATGGAAATTAAAGTTCTGTAATCTGGGATTAAGAAATGATATATTTTTAGTCTTAAAATAAGAACAGTGTCTTAGAGATTTCTGTTCTTCCTCTCTGCTTAAGTGATTCCACCTCCCTTCCACCCTCCCTTCCCCTCTCCTGACCACGTGCATTTGTTTTCAACGGAGCAGGTTCAATTCTCGCCAATCGGAAAAATTCTGCTCCAATGTTTCCTCGTTTGTGGCCCCTCGCTCGGTCAGACAGTTGTCTGATTTTTTTCACTGGCTCGGCCATGATGCAGAGAACGCCTAAAATAACACTATCACTGCCTCAATCTTATATACGTGTGTGTGTGTGTGTATGTGTGTGTGTCTTTGCACATGCACAAATCTATGCAGGTAATTGAGACTCTGAACTCTTGAACTGTAGCCACACCACTTTATCATTCAGTGCTCAACATGAGGGCATGACACGCGCACACACACACACACACACACACACACACAGGCAGAAGGCCCTGTGTTGAACTTGAGATGAGTTATGGAAAGGAAAACAGGAGTGGGGGGTCAGACCGTATGAGGTCAACGAGGAAGAATCTCCAGTGTTTCTCAAGGTCTCTTTCTCTTCTCCTTCTTCTTCTGTTTTTATGGATTTCCTCGTCCTTAAACTCTGATCTAACTCTAACAGACTCTGATATTTATATAATATATATATAGACATATTATATAATATATAGACATATTATATAATATATAGACATATTATATAATATATATAGACATATTATATAATATATATAGACATTTCTGTAAAACACTGTTTTACTTCCAAACATTTCTCGACATCAAATGCTGCTCTGTTGTTCTTCATTTGTGTCTGATTTTGTCTGTGAATGGTCTTTATGGAGTCACTTTTGGTGTGGGTTTGATTTCCACTTCCCCTGCCAGCGCCAGCGCGTCGTTTACGCTTTCACAGAACACGTCAGAGTCCACGTCTGTGCCGCCTTTTGCTGTTGAGTCTTGTCTTGTTTATTCTCCTTCTGTGAGGAAGTGATTTTCTCTTGGAGCATTCATCGTGCCTCCTGTCTCGTGCACTTGTGTATTCACCGTTCTTAACAAGTTCATTTCTCCACTCTTTCACCTGCATTCTAAATTACATTTCATAAAGACAACAACATAATTAGGTTCATCTTCAGTGCTTTCATATTTTGTGACGATATAACCGTGTTCCTCTTCATCCTCTTCATGAAAACCACACCCGGTTGCAGCGTGAAGAGCTTAAAACACACCGGATGTCGCAGCAACGTTACAAACACAACACTTAACCCGGTCTCCAGCTGTGGCCTCACTGTGTCACACACAGTTGCCAAACCCAAACCTCCCGTGAGAGAAGAATTTTCCCTCAAATGCTTGTAAACTGCTGTAGGTGAAAACACCTCCCAGCCCACTGTGACTAGAATGCTTTTATATTCCAGGAGGTTGTGATGACATGCAAACGCCCAGTGTACAGTTACAGCTCCAGGGAGCCCTGGGCCCCTGATTATCATAA
The DNA here is from genome assembly GCF_019176455.1 of Solea senegalensis. NCBI lineage: Eukaryota > Metazoa > Chordata > Actinopteri > Pleuronectiformes > Soleidae > Solea > Solea senegalensis. Next base: position 2,205,455 of record NC_058038.1, on the reverse strand, counting down.
ATATAAGTCTGTAAATGGTGCACACGGTTCTTCCAATTAAAAGTCACATATGAGACAATCCTCGCTGTCGCAACCCTCCCATTTATCCGGGCTTGGGACTCGTGGCCCCTCGTAGCTGGGGTCAGTCTAAAAGTGTCCAATTAATAATGAGCAATGGGGACTGGGTACCTTGCTCGGGGGTACCCCGGCCCTTGAACTGGCAATCCTTCAGTATTTTTAGACTTTAAACCAATAGTTGTGCACATACATTGAAGCAATGCTTCACTGTGGGCTGCAGCAGATTATGTGTGTGTGTGTGTGTGTGTGTGTGTGTGTGTGTGTGTGTGTGTGTGTGTGTGTGTGTGAGGTGATGACTGAGCTTGCCACCCATTCTCACAGAGAAGCTCGTCCAGACCAGCAGCAAGGAGATGAGACCTCGATGATGAGGAGGAGGAGGAAGAGTGTGTTTACATGTTTAGATATCCCAGAGGCTCTACAAAGGTCAGCAGGTCGGCACAGCACCCGGAAAAGCCCCCGCTACATTCCTCACTGTAGTCCCGTCAGTGTGTGTGTGTGTGTGTGTGTGTGTGTGTGTGTGTGTGTGTGTGTGTGTGAGGGTCACCCAGAGGCCACACGCAGCACCGTGGAATGTGAGAGAGCCACAGTGAGAGATTGTTATTGAAATGCATGAAGCTGTGTGTGTGTGTGTGTGTGTGTGTGTGTGTTGTCAAACGTTGTGTTTCTCTCTTATGCGTGAGGACAAAGATTCGCCTGCTCCTTCTGATCTTTTCCTTCACCTCCTGCTTCACTTTCACCTCCAATCAAACTTTCCCTTATTTATTCAGTGTTTCCTCTGAGTCTGTGTCACTATTTACACCTCCTATCATTCAACATGTTCATGGCGCGTTTATGTTCTTCTTTTATCGTTTTTATTAATGAATTCATATTCTTTATATAATTTAGTTCCATTTTCTTTGTGTTTTGTTGTGTATTTTTCAGGCATAAACTCTGACCTTGTGTAGTAGACAAAAGTAACACACACTGGCTTTTGAGGAAGTGACTAAAATAAGAAAATACAAACACTTCACTGACAACGACGACGTCTCAGCTTTACATAAGAGGAGAAAATAGCCCGTTTTACTTTCCTGTTGAAAGTGAAAACTCAGTTACCTGCTTTTCGGTTCTTCAATCTCTGTTTTAATGATTCTTTAACAACTATCCCTGATGGAAACCACAGCTTATGAAACAGCTTCAAACATCTTCATTGAGGCAAAGAAGTCATGGAAACCAGACTGTATGTGTGTGTGTGTGAGTGTGTGTGAGTGTGTGTGAGTGTGTGTGTGTGTGTGAGAGTTGAAATCAGAATGAAATGAACCTCTCATCAGGCAACAACATGGCTGATGAATTTTTGGGTCTTGGAAATAAAAAGAAATGTCTGTACTTCTTAATGAAGCTGAAATGTAAAGCCCTCACCTCCTCATCTCTTTGCTCCAGACTATAGATTAACATCAATCTGGCCCCCTTGCCCTGATTGAGCATTTTATGGCTCAAGCTGTATGTGCAGTAAATTAAACACAGATTCATTTCAAGTCCCGCCTTCTCAAAAGTGTCTCTGTCAGGTAATAAATCAAGATATTAAGTTATGTTATGTTACTTTTATACTGTGCATGTGCACGTTTTATGGTTTTTAAATTATTATCTGGAACACAATCATCCTGGAGGTGGATTTGTGGGTCCATGCGACACAGAATAACTTGCAGTATCCCGGAGAATAAAGGACTTTTTATATATTCTCTCAATGAGCATTTACCTTTTACTTTTTCATCACATGCTAAATAAAAACTAACAATAAAAGCAGGTGAGGAAGCTGGATTGACAGAATAATCTTTACTTGAGGTAGTTTGGAGGAGAAAAACAGACAGGCAAGAATGATTGGTCGTCTCTAAGGCAGCAGAACTAGTCTCCATTTAAAAAAAAAAAACCAGCAGGCATTATGGGAAAAAAAGAAAAAATCACAGTATAAAGGCCAAAATCTACTCTGATGATATAACATATGATCTGTACTAACTAAATGCATGTTCTAATACTTTATTTAACTTTTCGACACATGGACCTCATTTATCAAGCATGTTTTCATTTTATTTTCATTTATTTTATCTTCTCAAATTCATGATGTGCTCTAAAGCTAAAATGTAGTGTGCATTTTAATTTCAAGCCCTCGTTATACAACACAAAAGAAAAAATATAATATGAAAGGGTTAAATCCTTTTCTATTATACTAATGTATAATAATAATAATTAAAAAAAACATAAATATGATAAATGAGGTCCAATAACCTTGAATTATTGTCTTTTTTTAGGACAAAACCATCCACATGTTATTTGTCAGGTATGAAGTGTTCTGGCCTTCAGCAGTAACATGAACATATTACTCTGTGGGGGAAACATCTCATTTATATACACACTGTATCCCATAATCTACAATCAATAATATTAAAAAAGGGTCCAATAATTTATTCTCATGAGGAAAAGGGAGAAGTAGTAAAATATAAAATGGCCTCATTTCCTTCTCAACAAGGACACATGTATGAAAAAGGCCTCAAAATGTACTCAGTAGTTTTTCATGTACCACACGCACACACACACACACACACATCTGCTCACAATCACACACAAATAAAACCCTGAGTATTTGTGCCAAAAGAGGCTCCCTGTATTATTAATCATAAGGCTCATTAAAGGTCCAGTGTGTCATTTTTGAAACTGAAGATGAAATAATCAAATACATATTTTAATGAGTGTACATTCACCTTATTGTATGAATTGTTGTTTTTCATTATCCCAGAATTAACCTTTTATGTAAATATCAGTTCCTGGCTCAGCTCGATGGAGGCCACTGTGTTTTTAGAGGATCCCACGATGGAGTAAGTAAACTTCTTTTTACATTTTACACACTGTACCTTTAATTTAGACTGGACTCTGGTCTGTACAGGTCCATGTCAAACACTGCTGTGCCTTCAGTGGGTGAGTTTTTCTCTCAGCTCAGCCCACAACAACAAAAAAAAAGCTAACGTGCTATCTTCAACTCCAATTCCAAGTAACTCTAGAATTCAGACATCATCTAAAGATGCCAAAGTGCATCTTAAAATCATCACAGTGGGTGGATTCCATCATCGCCCTGTGCCAGCAGTGTTCATTCTTCAGTATAAAGGCCCTGCATTCACAATCTACACGATTTTATTAATAATTAGAGCCGGGGACTGAAATCTGAGTCTTCATGTCACCAAGCACCGGAGGTGTTCTTCGTCTTGTTGTGTTATTTCACACATGTAGCACAGTTTTGCTCATGTTGATGACTTCTATGTAAAATGCCTTCATCACACAGTGTCCACTCAGGCCACTGTGCACGTTTACACTCACAAGCCACTTTATTAGGTACAGAGGACACAAAGGCACCTGGTGTGGTCTTCAGTGTTTCTGCTTGAAGGTTTTCTTCATACCTCCGTTGTAACGAGTAGCTATAGGAGTCACTTCAGAATGTTCTCCTCTGGCAACAACGAGGCTTTTTGTCCCAGAAAACATTTTATGTTGATTTTATGATATTTCCCCCCTTTTTGGACCATTCTCTGTAAACACTAGTGTGTGAAAATCCCACTAGATTAGCTGTTTCTGAAATACCAGCCAGTCCTTCAGCAGGTCATCATGACCATGCCCCTCAGTGCATATGGGATTGGCTGATTAGATATTTGCATTAACAATCAGTGGAACAGGTGAACCTAATGAAGTGGCTGGTGAGAGCATATGAAGGAAAAACTTCACTTAATGAATAATTCTGTCACATGAGGAATCCAACAAAAGTCCAGAAAAAGAAAGGTTTGATTTAGGGAACATGATAAATGTAAAGTATAGAATGGCAGCTTAGAGTCCTTTTATCTTCAATCAAGCCTTAAAAGCCACCACAACAATGGAGATCCTGAAGAGTCTGATCTGCCAAGTTATAGCATTGTTCCTTGGCTTGTGCCTCATCCCTTCACAACGTTTCATTAAATCCTGTTCATTTAATCCTGCTAACTAACAAACAAACACACAGATAAAAGACGGAGGTTCTAACATGTGAAACTGAGGAATATCAAAAGTATCCAAAATGAGTTCTGGAAGTTTGGAAGATGCGAAAGAAAGACTATTTCAGTGAATTAAGGTCCGGTCACTACGACTCCGAGCTCGAGGACGCGCCTGGAGACATGGACACGGAGGACTGATCGGTGTCCTCCAGGTCTTTACTGAATCCGCCGCCGGTATCAGAAGAGGAGGAGGAGGAGCGGGCCGTGGCGGACGCGCCCTCGCGCTCGCGCTTCTTCTGCTTCATGCGCCTGTTCTGGAACCAGATCTTCACCTGCGTCTCGTTGAGCTCCAGCGTGGCGGCGATCTCCACGCGCCGCGCGCGCGTCAGGTACTTGCTGAAGTGGAACTCCTTCTCCAGCTCCGTGAGCTGCCGCGTGCTGAAGTTGGTGCGGATGGCGCTGTTGTGTGCGCCCGCGAGGCCGAAGTCTGAGACCTTCACTGGGGAGACAAAAGTGTTGTAAATGTTAATATTTACACTTTTATGTTTGACAGTCATTTACCCTGTAGGTCCAACTGTTTATGTTACTTATTATGAATTTGTATTTCACGTTTTATCCCGTTTTGTCAAGTCAAACATCTCAAATGATCTATACAGTGTAACTATATGATGTGTCTGTCAAAATCTATACTATTCAACCAACATACCCATGGAAATAAGCATTATTGTCCTTTGTTTGGGTAGTTTTACACGCAAACTGGAACATGTGTTTCTATCTGCGCAGAAGTTATCTCCTGAATCAGACTAGCACGTCACAATGGGAAGAGAGGGGGGAGGAGGGGAGAGGGAGGGGGACTTCAGAAGATAACAGAGAAGGACAGACTTCCCAGGGCGAAACAATCCGTCTGTTACATCCATTAGAGAGAGTAAGAGAGAGAGAGAGAGTAAGAGAGAGACTCAGACTCAGGTGGACCTGTTATGTGTGTCTGTTATATTGTGTCCTAATACGTCAGCACACACACATACAAGGTCAAATGTTACGACCTATGAGATAATGATTCGCGGGGAAACATCTTAAATCAAAATTTTATGAAATTACACGATGAGGTTGAGCAGCTGATTTGTGTAGGCGACAAACTAATGCACGTGATAATGCACAAGAAATAATAACATTACTGCATCACATAGATTTTATTCGTACTGCTTTTGTTAAAATAACATTAATGGAAACGTCTATATCGTTGTTTTTTTCTTGTGCAAATTTCTGAGGGCTTTTGTTTTGAAAATCCGAACAGCTAAAACAAAAAATAATGAAACAAAAGTAAAAATAAATAATAATAAATTAAGGCACTGACATGTATTACAGTAATATCCTCTTAAATCATAGTGAAACATTTGTGTTTGTCTCTTTGTTGCCTTCATGTTTCCACACTGTGTTGCTGAAAATATATTGTTTCGTTATTCATAAAAAAAAAAAAAAAACAATAACTGGACGAGACAGTCACTAAAGTGAACGTGTGAGAGGCCGTGAAGTGAATTACTGTGATATTACTGTGACCTCAGACACTCTGAAATAAATAAATAAACAAATAAATAAACAAATAAATAAACAAACACATACATAAATAAATGAATGAAAAAAATAAACAAATAAATATATAAATACAGCTCTTACCTGTCTTGGGCGGGTTCCTCTTCACCTTCATCCAGTCGAAGGTCTGTCCCTGTCCGGCCTGCTGACCCTCCTCGTCCCCCCTCTCCCGCTCCTGAGACACGGGCAGTTCTCCGTATCCTCCCCCGTGCTGAAGCCCCAAGTAGCTCGCCGCGTCCAGACCCCCGCCGAGCTGCTGCGGGTACTGCGGCCCCGCCAGAGCGCCCTGAGGCCCGCAGTAGGCCCCGGCGAGCGCCCCGTAGCTGGGGCCCACCGTGGGGGCCGAGCTGGAGAAGGTTGATTGATGATAGTAGGTGGACTCGTCCATGAAATACTGCGGGTGCACGCTGGTGTTTGCGGGGCCTGTCGCTGCAACATATTCCGAGTTTGTACTCACGCATGAAGCCTGGGCCGCGTAGGCCCCGGTGCTGCCGTTACTCCCGTTATTATAGGGATGCAATAATCCGCTTTGTATGCTTTGGCTCTGGTGGAGGTGATGATGATGATGGTAACTGTTGTGCGTCTGCTGCTGTTGCTGCTCATGGTGATGATGATGATGCTGAGGGTGATGCTGTGTTGCTCCCGTGGCTCCATGCGCGCCTCCGCCGCCGGTGCCACCGTACAGCCTCCCGTCCCCGGTGTAAGTGTCACTTCTGGTTCCATTCACTGGAGAAGGTGACCCGGCGGATGCTGAGGGGAAGACGCCAGAGGTGACGGCGAAGCTCTGGTGCTGATCCAGAGCGTGCTGATGATGCAGAGGATGGTGGTGTTGGTGATGGAGGTGATGTCCAGATTTGGGAGCAGAATAGGCGCCGGGGCCCGATCTGTTACAGATGGAGTATTCCACAAAAGAGTTCATGTTGTCCATGAAGACACAGGGGGACAGTGGGGAGACAAGCAGGAAGCCAAAGATGAGGGGAGTATAAATGAAGTGGAAAAATCATCAAAAAGCCAAATTCTCCATATAAAAATATCAGTTGAATTTGAGAAATAAAAGCCAAACCCTATGATGTGGAATCATAAAGCAAAGAGAGATAGTCCATGTCAAAAATAACTCACAAAATAATAATAATGATGTGAGGAAAAAACGGAAGGTAATTTAGGGAGAAATCCGTCCAAAATAAAATGAAGGAAATAGAAAATATAGAGAGCATAAAGTTCCAGTATTGAGGAAGTGGAGGCTGCACGTCTCCAGACACTAAGTGTTCTGCTGTGATGGAGGGCCTGTCATTAGCTCAACTCCAATTTCCAATGGCTCACCGGGTGACAGCGGGAAATACCGCGAGAGGACACAGACAGAGAAGAGTCGAGTCACCTCTTCACCTCCACACAGGTTACACAAGGAATCCCTCCATCCCGTCTCTCTCACTCTCTCACTCTCTTTCCTTTCCTCCTCCTTCTCCTTCTTTTCTTACCTCTGCCTCGGGTCACGTGGTTCGTCGTGGTGACCGGAGGCCAAAAAGTTTGTCAGCCGGTGACTGTGTGTGTGTGTGTGTGTGTGTGTGTGTGAGGGGGGGGAGGGTGGTTGTGGGAAACATTTTCGATTCAGGAGCGGAGTTTGCGCGCGCGCGTTCATGTATTGGCGCACGCGCCTCATCCATCACTCGCCGTGACATTAGCGCGACAAAGAGACTTCAATCAAACCGGCCCATCAATCTGATATCAGCACGGATCTGTCAGAGCAAAGAGAGAGGCAGAGAATAAAAGAGGAGCTGTGAGCCTGCTGCTGCTGCTGCTGCTGCTGCTGCTGCTGATCCACACCTTCCCCCTACAACATGCTCCCACAAATCACACATGCAGCAGCCATTTTAACCATATATATACTGTACAGTTGTTCCACAGCTCCATTACTCTCGAGGCCCCGTCACTGCAGTACAGTGCTACTGCTGCTGCTGCTGCTACAGGTCTAATCTTGTTCACCTCAGTGCTACACTGTTACTGTGTATCACTAATCTGCTGCTGGGATTACTATCATGACAGATTGCATGAGCATGTAATTCATTAAATGGTAATTCAAAAGGGCCAGGATTTCCATATGGCCACTTAAAATGTGCACTGATGCGTATCAACACCGTTTTTGACAGAACTTGAACTCAGGCAATTTGTTTTTGCAAATAAAATGAGGAGATTATCAGGGATTATCCTCAGAAAATGAGCTATATTTGATCACATTCATCACATGCACACACTTTTCTGTTACTCATTCTGCTTTGAGTGGGTATATTATTTGTTATGTGATGGACAGAGTAGCCTGGGCTCAACATGCTTTATCGACTTCATCTATGTGCTGCTTGCTATTGCATCTTAGTTCTAAACAAAGAGGACAATGTGACAAAAACTATGCAGTCTGGTTAAATGATTGAAAGAGCAGAACTGCAGAAACACCTTTAATTTACTTCATTGTACTTTACATAAGGACAAAGTCATATGAGATAAGATTTGTTTTGTCACAGTTATATAACATAACCCTGTTTAGCTCTCACACACACACATGCATCAATACACATGTAACACAAGCTATGATGATGTTTTAATTAATATGCCAGGGTTATCCAGAGTCAGCAAAGACAAGTCTCGTGTTGTGTTTAATTCACAACATGGAGCATTTCTGTAATTCACAGTGTGGATCACTGAAAGTACTGAGCATGAGCAGCTAAAACAATAAATAAAATAGAAAATAGTCCTATATCGAGCACAAACCCTGTGTCTGCTGCTGTCACTGTTTTGTTGTGTTATCCTCTTTGACATGAAAATGAAAAAATAAAACAAAAAAAGCTGAATTAAATACAAATTAATCCAGATGAAAGCATTTTAATCTGGATGTAAAAGTGGTTATAACCTCCAGTATATAACTGTGCACAATGATGGCTGGAAAAGTGTCTACAATACAAACTGAGATGGATGCTAACAATTTATTGTTTTGGCAGTTATTTCTCATTAAATTTTTTGGCTTAAAAAAAAGTGAATTTTGTTTTCTTTGTGCTTTATTATCTCAGCATTTGTTAAACAGAAGCACAGAAATATCTTAATTCCATTCTTCCTTCAACCAAAAATGACGAAATAAACGCTCCACTGTCAGAGTGTGAGTCACACAGCCTCACATGTGTCCGTGTGTGTGGTGGATGGACAGACCGCCACTGCAGCACGCCTCCGTCCAGACAGACGGTCGTGAAAACGATGATTCTCTCATCATCTCTCAACTTTTTCCTCCGTCGCCATCCTCGTCGATCAACACTGATCATCACTTTAAAATCGATTGATTTGGTTTCATCTCCTCTTAGAGAGGCAAGGAAATCCTTTTATGGATGAAAAAAGGTTTCCATTGATCATGCAGCGCAAACACACACACACACACACACACACACACACACAGAAGCCTGGACTTTTGGGAATTAGTTTACTTTTCAACAATTGGATTGGGAGGCCATAGATTTTGGATTGGCTGTGCATGTGTGTGTGTGTGTGTGTGTTTGCTAATTGAATGAATGAGCTGATCTGTTATAGAAATGAGGTTAAGGCAGACAGGAGGCCTTCTGGTCCAGCAAACCCTGCCGGTCCAGCAGGACAGGAAGCAGGGAACGCCTTGACAACAGCACAATGTCCTGTCTGTGAGTTTGTGTGTGTGTGAAACAAAAGACCTGCAACTGTGAACGGGACTGAGGCTTTTTACACAGGGAGGGTTTCAGTGGTGTGTGTGTGGGAACGTTTTAAAACACTTTTAAAACAAGTTCTTTCTCTCTTGCTGTTAACCCCCCCTGTGATGCACCTCATTTTTAAGTGCCTCCAATGAAGCCATCATCCATTTCTCCCCCTGAAGAGCCTGGCAGCCGACACACCGTCGTCCCCGCCGCCGCCACGCAATCAGGACAAGCAGCGTGGGTGTGCGACAAGGGCCGAGGTTAATGATCAGCGAGGGCCTGAAAGGGACAAGAAGGAGAGCGAGTGGGCAGGAAGTCTACAGGAACAGCCTGGGACAAGACCAAAGACTAAATGACACCCACACAGTTGTCTGGGTGGTGGAGATACTCACGGAGAGTCCAAGAGGGAGAAGGAGAGCGAGAGAGAGAGCGAGAGAGAGGTCAAATGGTCAGAAGCTACATGTGTCTGTGTGTGTATTTATCAGTTGAACTTTTCTAAATGCAAATCAGACACAACCTGTGGGTGGACACAGACACATACTGATTAATGTGGACATCACAAGTCACTCAGCAACAAAAACAACATTCTAGTAAATTGAGTTCATTGTTGTACAGTAAACCTCACGTCAGCTAACAGTCGCATCACCACCATGGACTTAGATGTGTGCAAAACAAATATGGATTTAATCATTAAACAATAAACGTGTTCTTTGTGCTCTCTTGTTTGTTCTTTGCACCATGTTGTATTGTTTGTGGGCGGGCCTTAGGAAGCTGCTTGCTGATTGGCTGGAGTATTTACAATGATTTTGTCAGATGTTGACGGGGAAAACTTGGGGAACTTCCGGTCCATTGAGCTGTCACTATTTTGGCCCGCCCACAAACAAAAAACATCGTTCAAAGAACAAGTGTATTTTCAAACAATAAAATACAATCATTTTTAATGACGAAATAGAATTTTTTTTTTAAGTGTATGAAAATATTGACACAAATCTCATCTGTGATTTTGATCCGTATCAGACTGATGCCGATACTGAGCTCATCCATAGTGACAGTGGTACACACCTTTTCTCCTTCCATTGATTTGAATTGAATTGAATTTAATGACTTTATTCCTCCCCCAGGGGGGAAACACACATTCACAACAGCTCAGTTAAGAAAGGTGAGAATCGAATAAAAGTAAAAATAAGAATAAAAATATAGAATAAAAATAAAAATAAGATAAAAAAATAAAATAAAAATACAATACAATACAATAGTAAGACAAAATTACCAAAAGATAAAAAGTAAAAAAGATAAAATTACACTCTAATATAGAGTTATTTCTCTATAGTTATAAATAGTTATAGTTATAAATAGTTATTTATTAGAGTTATTTCACTTTCTAACCTTTCTGAGTGTCAGAGTGTCAGAGTGTCATTTGTGCTTTCAGACCCAGAAATATGTTTGTCTTAAATGTGACAGATCTGTCTGTCTTCTCATCATTCAGAACATTTTCCATTTTATTTGGAATATTCAAATTTTCAAACATTTATACTTTCAAATATTCCGTCCACATGTAGGAGTTTTTTTGTTTGTTTGTTTAAATGAGAGGATCAATGGTTAAGTGAGTAATTGTTCAACCAAAAAGTTGTCGACGTGTCACGTGAATGGGTGTGCAGTGTAAAACAGCTTACACACACACACACACACACACGCTGTGTATATTTTCACAATCTTGATTCATATGTGTAAACACATAGAAGTGAATTGTTTAGCCTATAATCACCAGATGCTGTCAGTGTGCGTCACCATCATGAGTTAGTATCAGCCAAAGCTAAACTTGTGCTAGTGTTGCTAACTGGACTTTTACTTACTTATGTGCTGTTTGTCCACTGGAGCAGGGACTGGCATTTTCTCTACGTCTCTTTGTCTAACATTACATTTACAGTTAAGACGTCTTTGAGGACGTAGCGTGTGAGGACGAGAGAAAGAAAAATAATGTGGAATAGGCTTCGGTGTCCTGTGTCCTTTTAGTGGTTATAGAATGAGCCAGTAGCAGGCACTAGAGCTGCGTCTCATCAATCATCACAGCTTCATGCTGACCTTTGGCTCACCTGGAGAGTAAGTGGCAGCAGCGGGGGTCAGTGATAAAAACCTGCAGTCACAACAGACACTTTTCAAACTGTCCACACACACACACACACTGGACAGAAGGTCACACAGCAGAGTTCAAAGAAATGTTCGTTAAAAAGACTGAATTAAAATCCTGTGAAGACAATCTGGGATCACATGAATGTACTGTACATATCTGTGTTATTCATAATAGCATTTCTCCTCCAGCCACAAGGGGGCCACATCAGGGGGGACTCCTAGTGACGGTCCCAAGCCTGGATAAATGGGAGGGTTGTATCAGGAAGGGCATCCAGCTTAAAAATCTCTGCCAAATCAAATATGCAGATTATCTGCTGTGGTGATCCTTAGAGAGGGAAAAGCCAAAAGACAAAAAAACAATAATAATAATGATAATAATCGTATTTTTCCTCTATAGAGCAGATTTTCCCATGTCCTGGAGTTTTTCTCTTAGTGCTTGCAGACTCCTAATCCTAATTTGTTTGTCCAGCTAGATTAAAAGTAGTGGAATTGGCCCTAATAAAATAAACTCAACCAACTCAAGTGCTTTAAGCTCAGTGAACTTAATTGCTGAGCACATATGGAGAGGCATTTACTCGCGTGAACAATTTCTTGATATTAATTATTTTATTACGCCATTCCCAGTGTTGAGTTTAAACTCAAGAGGGCGTGATTTAATGGAGTTACTCTGGTCACTGTTGGAGACACATGGACTCCCCAAGTCTGACACTTTTCTTTTCTTCCTGTGATACACGGCACATTTCTACTGAGCATTCAGTAGAAATATACATTATTTATAAACACTGCATAAGAACCTGAACTACAGCAGTCAACATATGGAAAACAGGCTTCTTCCTATTCTACTGCAACCAGTGCACTGTATGTATCTAAAGCAGACGGTATTGTAGTGATGCCATTTGTTTATCGACAGACCAACTACAGAGCTCAACTCTGACACCACTGTGCCATGTATATGTATATGTATATACATATATATATATATTATATATATACATATATTATATATATACATATATATATATATATATATGTATATATATATATATATATATATATATATATATATATATATATATATATATATATATATATATATATATATATATATATATATTTATATATATACATATATATATATATATATGTATATATATATATATATATATATATATATACATATATATTATATATATGTATATATATATATATATATATATATATATATATATATATATATATATATATATATATTATATATATATATATATATATTTATATATATACATATATATACATAGGCACAGTGGTGTCAGAGTAAAAAATAAAAATACTTTTTACGCTGTTAGTTTTCAGTAAAACTCAGCAAAACTGAGCACATAATCAATTTCGTATTAGGAGTATTTTAAAGTGTATTTTTAAAACTGAGCTGAAACGCTTGTCTGGTCGCACATCATTGTTATCCTGCATCCAGTGTCGCACCCAGGACCTGATTCTCATTCCGTGTCAGCATCAGCTTCAGTGTGTGAGCGTCCTAATACTGAACTAAAGACAAATAAAATAACAAATAGTGAAATAAAAAAAAGATACAGACGCCCACTTCTAAGTTTTCTCATGATCACATGACTCTTTTCTGTGTCTGTGGTGAGACTGTAACAGCTGTTTCAGCACTTTCAGCTGTCATTTTATAAATCTACAACTGTCCACTTGCTGTTTTCCATTTTCACAGGGATCAATTTCATTTGACAACAATTTGAATGAAAAGGGATTATTGTAGATGGAGATGTGAGCGACTTTAATCCCACATAAAAAAGGGAATTCTTTAGAATTAAAGTATCACATATCACAGACGACACAGTCCACACAGTGTCCACAACTGCAGAGGACGTGTTGAAAATCAGTGCTGTAAGTCAACACAGAAACACTGACAGTGTGAAAGGGGTACACTTCACTGCTGGACATTTGAATTTAAAGGCACAGAGTGTACAAATGAGTGACATCTAATGGGGAGCGTGGATACTGCAACCCAAGAGTCGGGGACTATGGTGGTGGGTGTGTAGAGCATGTACAAGCCAATAGATTTATATGTTTTATAGATATAAATGAATGATTACACTATAGTTGTGTTAAAAAAAGGTGCCAGGAACTTATCTTCTTCACAGCCTGACCTTTGGACCTCATGTGGGCTCATCTGTCTTGTCTCAGGTCAGCAGTGGATTTTAAAGACCATCCAAGAACCACACCGACCCAGATGATCTGTTACTGTTTATGACTGAAAAACATTTAAAAACACAATAAAAACTTGGAGCAAAGGGAAAACCATTTCATTCTGTCATTTTCTCTTTCATTTTCTCTTTCTCTTGATTCCTCACACACAAATCTGCAATTTTAGATCACATAACACAGGAGTGACTGATCCACAGCTGCCTCCGTCACTCAGTGTGTTATTTTGTGATTTTAGAGTTTGATTTTTATTCACATGAGGAACACAATCTTACCAAAGGAAACAGCTCAGTTGAGCTAAACATGCTTATTTTCTCTATAGGCTTTGGTGCAGGATAGTGAGTGGTTTACTAACATCAGTTATAAAGTATTGTCTAACAGCAAGTTTAAGCAGAAAACACACACAGTTGAGTTTGATCAGTTACTTTTGTTACACACATGAATGATGTGTTTCCTTGTGTTTTCAGCACATCTCAGGCAGGTGTACAGTACACTAGTGTGATGACATCACCACTGACCATATGTCACTTACTGTCATAAGAGTGTTTTAAATGAATTCTGTATCATAAAGAAGTTTTAATCTTATTTGGTTGTCATTGTTGTTCAATAGCAGTTACATGTTTTTATGTTGTCATAAATAAGTGTACTCTTCGTGTTATGTACAAGTATTTACACGTGTAAATACTTACATATGAAACTACTTAGATGTGTATGCTCATATATAATGAGCATTGAGTTGCAGATTGTTTGATAAATTTGATAAATACATTTTCTCCCTCTCAGCTTTCTCTGTCTGACTGTCCTGACAGGTCACATGACTCCAGAACCAGGAACCCACGCGTCAGGATTCCTGGAATTGTGTGCATGTGTGTGTGTTTTCTTGTGTGTGTGTGTGTGTGTGTGCACGTGATATGAGGGGCTTTCTGAAAATCATGAAAGATGATATAGGAGAGAGAGAGTGTGAAAGAGAGACGACGACAGAGGAGTTGCACGTCCAGACTGAAACGTTAGAGCTCTGAAACCGAACCCACTGATGCAGACACATAACAACATTTATTTACTAATATTAATAACATTTACGCACACGCAGGTTCACACAGGACACGCGCTGACAGCCTGAACAAAGTATTAAACCCTAACCTTAACCAAGAAAACAAGGTTGTGCCTCAGTAGGACCAGGTTTTGGTCCCCATGTGGACCACTGGTCCTGACAAGGTCAATGTAGATGCCAGAGAAGGTCCTAAAGAGGTAACAAATACAAGCACACACACGAATACACAGTGGGGAAACAGTTTAGTGGTGAGTAAAACAAAGGTTTTAAGGTGTAGCATGTAGCAGGTAACGGAAATCCAGATAAGTACTGCCCACTGTGTGTGTGTGTGTGTGTGTGTGTGTGCAAAAATCACTACCTTAAATGACAAGTTTGTGTAGATAAAACTGCACATGGTGGACATGCGTTATTATTGTTCGCAATTTTATAATCATTCAAATGAGAACTTTGAACTTGTATGGTGTCAAACCCAGAAGAAGACGAGCAGAAAGTCAGAGGTGACATTATTGTGTGATACACAGTAGAACACCTACAGTAAATCTAGTGCTGTGTGAACATTAGCATGTTTCCATTAAATAGTAAATGACTTTTTTTTTTAAATGTATTAAAAATGTTTTGTTTTTATTGACTGATGACTTTCTTTTAACAAAAAAAGACTGTGCTGTGGTGGCCTCTCAAACAGACAGGTGTGTTAGAAGAGAACATTATTGAATTAATGAAGAAAATAAAACGTGTGTCCTCGTGCTGCAGTGACAGAATTCTCGCCTCTCCTCCCTTCGTGTGCCGCAGGGTGTTTGGGTAAAAGTGGGCAAAGCGAGTATGGTACGTCCAGAAAACGTGATTCTGCTTTTCATCTGGTTGCAGCAGGGATACTTTGTGCTTGATCGTATGTATTTGCTATTTGGAAACGATAAAACCACAAGATAATAAAGCAACTGCACAGGAAACACAAGTGAATACACGTGACGACCTGCAGAAGTTCATCAGAATGGAAAAGAAAGGTGATTTAACTGACTTTGTATGTGCAATGGTTGTTGGTGCCAGACAGGGTGGGTCTGAGTAGAAACTGCTTATCTACTTTTTGCACATACACCCATCTTTATACACGGTTTACAGATGGATTACACAACTGATAATATCCATTTTGAGGCAGTTCTCAGTCACTCATAACAGCAATTCAAATAGCCCATCATTACAACCAGGGTATCAGACGACCATCTCTGAATGTTTAACACATCAGAAGACAGGGTGTCGATGCTTCCACGTCACCACACTGTCCTGTGTACCTAATAAAGTGGCTGTTGAGTGTGTGTGCAAGAACAAACACATCACGCGTAGATTCAGACGCATCAGAACACAACAGCAGCCCCGATGAGAACTGGAGCTGTTGCAGTTACCACTTTGGAACAATATTAAAGAGTAAAAAAAATGTGTAATAAATAAATGTCGTGATAAACAGAGGTGAAAGGTCAGAGTTCACAGCAGCCGTGTCATCCTCCAGTGAGTGCAGGATGATAGTGAAGAAGAGCCGCAGAGAGCAGAGGAGTGAAATCAGAGCTGGAGAAGCTGGCTCGCTGCTATCAGCCATCTCTGATAAGCTGCTGTCAGCTCTGCCGCTCTTATCTGCACAACACATTTACACCCGCGCTACGGCAGAGGAGAAGGGCCACAAAGGACAGCAGGCGCCACCGCCAGCTGGGGCACTTTGGATTATTAATGCACCGAACTTTGGATTAAAGTCACATCAGTGTAAGTGTTGGAAATTGTGAGAAACTGAAGTTCATACATTAGTCTTTCTTTCTTTCTTTCTTTCTTTTCTTTTTTGTTCCCGAGGATCCAGGCCATTAAAGTGTTTACCATTGTCGCTGCGTATCTGAAGCCTGATATATCTAATTCCTCTGAGCCAGGGAGCCGTGTTGTTGTCCAAAAACTATTAAAAACACATCAGCGGGCCACACTGTTGCTCTGGGAGACATGTTCCTTCATTACCATAAACACACTTGCTAGTGTATTTTCACCGAATACCACACACACACACACTGTCCCGGTGCCAGAAATACTCACTGGAGAAGCAAATGATGATTAATCTGCAAATTGTCCTGAACAAATACACTGTTTCCTCCTGTTGAAGTAAAGTTTGTTTAAAAACTCCACTTTACAGCCTGGCCTGGGTCGAGACTTTGATTTTAGGGGCCATGTTGTCTGCTCACTAACTGCCAGACTCCAAGACCCTTACTCTATGTGGGACTGAAAGCTATAACAGGGACTGATTGTGTCCTAAACGTACTATGAATGAATTCACACCAAATGTGAGGGCATTTTCACACACTATTGCATGCCCTGTGTTACCGTGCTTTACCTATTTGAATAAATACCAGGGACTAAGACATTTATTCTGCACACAGTTGTTTTAAAGCTGCTGCTGCTGCTGCTGCTGCTGCTGGTCAGTGGTGTGTGTTGACCACTCAGCAGTCTGTTTACTGGCTGTTAATTGGTGCAGTGGGATTGACTGACAATTGTCTGTGCTGGTCCCTTGGTAAATACCAGTAAATCCAGTGGAATGGCTCTTTATTGACCCAAGAGGCTGCAGCAGTGAACTGTGTGCATCAACATGCACACGAGTGATTTGTGTTTGGTGACTGTGTCCTCTGCTGCTCCCACCTGACAACTCAATATACGGCTTAGTGTGTGTGTGTGTGTGTGTGTGAACTGATAGGGCCCTCAGAGGCTGCAGCATTGATCATCTGCCTTAGTCTTAAGAACCTGAAGAACAGATGCTAACTTAGCTTACCGGATGCTAATAAACACACACTGTTCACACACACAACCAAATAGACTGAGAAAGACAAATAATGACTTTCCTCTAGCATGATAATTATGATGAATTGTCTGTATTAGAGTTGCAACAATTAATTGATGAAAATATTTGATCGTTATTTGTTAATTATTTAGATTTGTTTCAGTTTTGAGGACACAATACATTTGATGGTGGGAACAACAGATTGTTCTTTTACACAATTGTCTTATATTTTATGGCCCACACAACTGATCGATAAGATAATCAGAAGACTATTCAGTGATGAAAAGGATCATAACTTACCTCTCATGTCACTTAGTTTTGGAGAAGCTTAGTTTTGTATGCTTGTTATGCGCCAATGACACCAGAACAAATTCCTTGTATGTGCAAATCGTACTTGGCAATAAAGCTCTTCTGATTCTGATTCTGATTCTGACTGAGCATCCTCCTGAGCCAGCTGTGGAAGCATTTCAACTATGCCGTTTTAAATTATCAGCTCTATGGGGTACCTAAGGTCAAAGGTCAGAGACTAAGAATGACATAATACAGGGGTAGATATCTGGTCTGAGGACACAACGTTATTTTGTTGGTTGAATACAATAGAGCCAACACATTTGTATTAAAAGCGTGGGTTACGGCTAAAACAGTAGCCCGTGTTGTTTCTGCTGTGCTTAATAAAGGCCATCCTGTTGGAAGGCGACCCGTGTGTGCACACAAACACCCGGTGCACAGTCGATATAAAGCTCCTCCTGATTGGCATAATCTTCCAGACTTTCTCAGATATATAACCTCTTTCTGCTGCTCATTTTAAAACAACATGCTCAGGTTTAAAATCTGTCACTGGTCTTTGTATTAATATTTTCCAAAAAACACGTTTCCCTGGTAGCTGCAATACACATCACACATACGAGGCATTTAAAGCACAACTTGTGCAAATTATGACAAACATATCTTACAACCAGACTTGGGGAATCCTAGTCGTCGAACACAACTGCTACAAAACAACCCATAATGCAACAGCATTCTCTGCGACCCACGACCATATGTTGGGAACCACAGATATGTGTGAGCTCGGGTTTCCGAACCAAAACGGCATGATAACATTCCTCATGTATGTTCAAGTCTGCACACGCACACATGAAAATGATAGTGTTGTAACTTGTCGTGGTGCTTTTGAGTGAAATAAGGAAATGAGAGCGATGGCAACAACGTCCTGATTATGAGTGTGGTTATTTTTCTTTGGCACAAAAAGCAACTGTTTAAAGAGTTGGATTTTTCCGATGGATTTTCCCTCGTTTTGAATGAAATCCTAAATAAAAACACACAGAGGTTTGGTTGAAACCGGTGGTCCGCTGTTTCCTGCCCTCGGCAGCTTCTCTCTGAGCGTGCACTGACGTTCCGAGGCTGTGAGAACAGAACGGTTTGCAACAGTTGGACATTTTCCCGCCTGCAGCCACAACAAATCTCCAGATGACGTCCATGTGAACTTGTGTGAGAATAAAACAGGATCAAAATGAATCAGCAGCCAATATCTTGGTGTGGTGGTGTGACAGGCCACCGACACCGCATACGTGAAGGTAAAGTTTCCTCTTGGTCCCCAAGAGGATAAAAATCTACCACTCACATATTTCACCGCTGCTGCTAAGTGGGTGATCTATCACTTCTGAGTTATGCAATATGACACACACACACATACACACACACACACACCGGCAGAAATCATAACTGTGATGGCAACGGTGATGCAAGAGATAAAGGAGCAGTCCTTGTATCACGGCATGGCAGTAGGCTGACAGGCGGTGACAGCCTGAAGAGAGAGATTATTGGAACGAACACACACACACACACACACACACTCACACAGAGACACTCAGACAGTGAGATATGTCTCACAGCATAGAGATGTACTCTTCTGTAATCTCTCTGTATACAAGATACTTTCAGATGGATGGTTATGGGATGTGTTGTAGGGAATGTGGCCTGTGTACGTCCCAATCCTGAGGAACCCAGTCCCATAATCTGGGCTATAATATGAGTTACATACTATATATAGTTAATATATCTGTATGTACATCGTCTAAGACATTTATTGTAAAAAAAAAGTCATTAAGGAAATGTGCTAAATTCAAATACTGGCGTAACTGATGATAATAATGGTGCTGCCAGTTTATTTACAGTGTATTTTTTTTATCTGTTCATGTTTTGGCGATTTGGCCTGTTGTGACACCCATAAACTAGCACTTTGGCGCCCAGGTTGACAGATGAGTATAACAGTACCAAACGTAAAAGGCCTTGCTACACCTCTCAAAAAAACATATCGACCAGAAGGTAAGACAAACGAGGGTTTGCTTTGGGGATTTGTAAAAATGTGGACTGCTGATGAAGAGGAAGTGAAAGACAGACGAGAGGTTTGTCTCATTTTCTTCTGGACAGAAAAGAAGGAATGAGTTTGAGCCAAGGTCGTTGTCTCTGATACATGTTGTGAGTGGATATTTACAGTAACTAATGTCATCTCCTCTCATCATGTGATAGTTCTCCACTGCTGTGGCTCCGCTCCATTTTGTTGCTGACACGTGGAAATTAACCAGATAGATTTAACGTTTATGAAAATAAAACAGATGGATCCTTGTTTTGGTATCTTCCTGGCAGTTAACTCTCTCCATTGTCTGAAATGACAGCAATAGCGGTTCAATAGTGAAGTGGTTGGCACTGTTGACTCACAGTCAGTCCAAAAAAAGTCATGGTATAGTATGTCGTCAAAATACTTTAGTATGTCACAACCAATTCCTAGAGAATGTGAGATTGTTTGTCTCCTCTCAAGTTTAAGTTGTCTTGTTCTTTAGAAGAATTGAACCCATGACATCAGAAGTTCACAGCAGTGTTCTCGTCCACTGAGCTACTTGCTCCTACAGTTCTTCAGGTTTTCTTAGAGCTTTTGACTGTTTACATTAAATTTTGAACTAAAAAAAAAAAAGTTCACTTCATCCTTGGATTTGAACTCACAACCACAAGCACACACGTCTTAGTGTGCCATCCTGACTTTACTGTGCAAACACACTCTTGGTGTTTTTGGTCTAAAGTTTTAAAAGTGTGTGAACTTTACTTCATCGTAAGATTAGAACTTATAACGTCAGAGATACAAGTCATCTTCTAGTGGGATGTGACACTTGTCTTCATGCTCTTACTCTAAATTTATTGGTTTCTCATCTTGGTCAGAGTTTTTCAAAAATGTATCGGTTGAATTACGAGTTTGATGCTTCATCAGTTCACTTATTTCATGTGATCATCTGTCTCAAATGACCAGCGCTGATGCAATGTCTTTGTCCAGTGGACAAGGACATTGCATCAGGACTCACAACATCGTGGGTTCAAATCCCTCTGGAGGTATATGTCTACTAACATGTGTGTGTCTGTCTGGGTGTTTCAAAAACAACAAAACTATGATCCCAAACTAAACCGTGTGTTCGCTTGTGTCATTTCAATTTCAATGAGGGTTTCAACATCATCAACAACTCTGCCATAATGGGAGGACACAGCCTCAAAAGTGCTAGCTAGCATTTTTTTGGACTAATGTCCAGACAAAAAGATAACGAGACATATCATAAAGTCATAGTATAGTATGTCGTCGAAAACTTTACAATAAAGTCATACTTTAGCATGTCGTCCAAATTTTGACAATAAAAGTCGTATGTCAAAATTTGACTGATATGAGTCTCAAAAATGCCCTTAGCTTTGAATGTGAGTATGATTAGACAGGAAAACTGCATGTTACACAGTATCTTTAAATAAAAGGTTTGCTTTTAACTTCAGCTAAAGTTAATGTGATGCTTTGTGTCCGAATCAGTCAAGTCATTTATTTGATAATGATAATGATTTGAGAGGCTGGTTTATGGGTGTTTATCACTGATTTATATTGTTGTTTGTCCCACGGCTGTGCGGAAAAAAAACAAGTTGAATTTTATCTCTTACCAAAGTACATTTACATTAAAGTTGTAATATTTTTCTTGATTCATCAAGGAATTGTTTGGCTGTACACAGTCATAATGATGTACGCTGTTGTGTTTCAAACACTTCTGAACACACAACGCAGTGTTTATGGTTTCATTTTAAATGAATGTCTTACAGCAAACATCAATGTAACCTTTGCTGGACACACAGCCACTGTAGCAAACACTGCTGGAGGAAGTCATATATTATTTTAATGACCTGTAAGATATTTGAATGCATATCATTTAAGCAAAACTGTTTAACTTACTGGGCATGATTCAGGCAGTTTGACTCTCTCACAGGTCAGTGGTTCACAATATATATCACTGACACGTCAACATCATTGTGAATGTGTGATGTTAGGGCAAAAAAGGTTGCTTGTGTTGCTTTAAGGTTATATGATTTTAAACTTTAATAAAACATGATTTAGATCACTGGAGTTCTACATGGTCCTATACTGGGCCCACTACCTTTTCTGTTTAATGTCCCTGCAGGACCAGGGTTTAAATTATTTTTTTACTACGGGGTGGGGCTAATAGGGTTGAAGACACCTGATATGTTGAGTAACTGGAACATGTGTATTTAATACATTAGCAGATAGCACTAAGATATGTTTTCAATAGGCTTAAATCTCCATTTTTATTATTGCTATAGATTTTAATATATTTTATAGTTGTCTACATTACTGTTCATCTCCTCTGGTCATTAGACCTTTGTCATAAAGTAAATAATAATAATACTAATACTAAAAAAAAGATTTGTTGGAACCTTCTACTATTTACCAAAAAGTCCTTGCTTATACATCCATTATCCATACAGCTTATGTTGAATAAAGGTAATTATTTGAATCATTACAATTATTATTATCATTATTAGTATTATTGTTATTATTACTACTAGTAGTAGTATTTTGTATATAATTTGGGCAAATAAGGATTTGTTTGTACACAAATCACTTTGTATTTTTGCTATATAACCTGTTATTTACTTATGTATTCATTCAGCCATTGAAAGAATGAATATAAGAACAACATGGCTATATACAGCTAAACATAAATTACATTAGTTTGTTTCATCATTACCAACAGGAAGGACCCTATTATTTTTGTTGACAGTTGTAATTAACTTTATAACAATGAGGCAACATTAATAGGCTAAGTAATCATCAGGAAGATATATGGTGACTGTACTGTATGTGGGACACACTGTTCAAGGATCCTTTAATATTTGCTGAGCTGTGTAGAGAAGAGGGGAATCCCCTCTGTTGTGGAATGTCTTGTTTTCAGTTTATAAAACCACACATTAGGCGAAACAGAGCGATTGTTTATACAAATTGCAACAAAGTCATACTCAGCGATAGTATTCACTGATAAATGATGGAGCTGCAGCAGCTGTGGGCAACTGAGCTTTCTTTTAGCATTAAACAGGATTTGTTAAACCAGTGCTTCTCAAACTACTTAAACCAAGTACCACTTCAGAAATAGCAATACCATTATCGCCAATGGTGTGAATACGCTGAGCAAAGTCAGCTACAAACTTAATAAGATGATTTACTCTCTCATCATCCTCCTCTTCCTCACATATACTTCACACACTGGTATAGTGCAATTAGATTAGGATGGTGACGGTGACTTTAATTCGTATTATTTTGTTATTTCTGTAATTTTCTACGTACTGCAGTCAACATTCCCCAATATACAGAACATTATTTCTGATTTTTCTCCAAGTACCACCAGAGAGATATTGTGTACCACTGGTGGTAATTGCACCACAGTTTGAGAACCACTGTGTTAAAGTATGAATCAGGATAACGGTTCTATCCAACAGCTTGCTTTTATCTTCTTTTTTTTTTCCAGATTTTTAAAGATTTGGATTAGAGGATCAGTATTAGTGCTCGTATCAATATTTGTATTATTAATTATAAGATGTTAAACAGTCAGCTATAAACCTGTCTTGAAAGTGTCGCCTGTTATACAAACCATTCCTTGTAGTCTTTTAGGAATGACTTGCTCTCCCTCTCCCTCCCACAGACAGGAAAGCACACACACACACACACACACACACACACACACACGCCTGTCACAGTGAGCCAGTCATCCTGTAATGGCTGCCACTGCTCATTGTTCACATCCTGCTTTGTCTTCAGCGCCATTTTGACTCCGTGGGAGGAGGCGCAGCTAGTTAGCCTCACATACACACACACTGAAGGCAGGGAGTTAGCCAGCCATGCTAACACACACTTAGATGCACATCCACCACTGGCTACTAGCCTCATAATGGCAGTGCTAAAACACATTCACATGCTCACATGCCATTAACACATACACACTGCAACAAAATGAGTGAGAAGCTAAATTGCTACATCTAGTTAACCAGCTTGTCTGCTGTTTTAAGTATTAGAAGCAGAGGGCTAAATTTGCTAACCCAGTGTGTGAAAGAGACAAATCACACACCTTGGCCTCAGACAGTTTCCCTCCTTTTATCTGTTCATTTTCCCCACCAAAGTCAGCGTTATCTCTGAGTAAACACTCATGAGCTGTACCACACTGGCCAATACACTCCTGCTATCAAGCTACATGCTAATGCTCTAAAGTAAACACACACATACACTGGATAAAAGTGTCTGCTAAATGACATGTACTGTAATGTAACACACAGTCAAGTATTCTAATCTGGCATTTGCATTCACTTTGTATTAGGAGCCACAATCAAATGTCATATGTAGCCTAATTTTAATATAATATATGAAAATAAGTTAAATGGGTTTTTTTTTCACCATAGTGAAACACTTTGATAAAGCACAACAAAAAACTGACATTATATAAAACTATACTTCAATATGTGATTAAATACACTTTACCACTTTAAATGTCACTATTACAGAATCTTCATACTGTTAGATAACTGTTATAGTTGAGCCTAAAGGCTACTTATACTACTTCTATTATAAAATGAGATTTATTATAAATGGTTTTATTTTATTAAACTAATTATAAGTCATAATAGTATGAACTAAAACCTGAACCTCTTTAATATTTACTGCACGTCATCCATATTTATTTTGTATTATAATATTCAGAGTTGAGTCAAAAGCCATTAAACAAAATAACATGGGCCACATCATAAATGTTTGTATGTTTTATTATTATTATTCCACTATGAAAATATATATACAATAAATAATTTGGATTTTCACTATTAAACAATCTCAATAAATAAACTAGGGTCTAAAAGTCGGGTCATCAGCAGGGCGTCCCTCTCTTCTTGTCTCGAGAGAGAGAGAGAGAGAGAGAGAGAGAGAGAAGGAGAGAGAGAGAGAGTGTGAATTCATTCTTCAGTTCAGATTTTTCTAAAAATCAGTCCAGCTTTATCTGCGCCTACAGACTCCGTGAACAGTTCCTGAGAAGTTATTAAGGGATCATGAAGCTGCACCAGAATGGACTAGAGGAACACGCACACACATACAGTGTCTCACTCTCGAACACACACACACACACACACAGTGTCTCACTCTCGAACACACACACAAAAACACCGATAAGGGTTATTAATGTCAACCAAAACAAAAAATAAAATAAAAAGGTAATAAATACCTGAAATCTGAGAGGAAAAAAGAACAGGGAGGAAAAAAATCCACGTTTCAATTAAAAGAAAAAAAAACTCCTTCGATGTTTATATTTTAAACGAAAAGGAAAATAATAATGCATCTTTAAATCTACATCATATCCGCAGAAAGTATAATTCAAAACGCACATAATTGTCATTCAGAATTGTGTCAGGAATGTTGCCGAGAAGCTTTTTTAATTTATAAAACAAGAGTCCTCGTCTCCGCCGCCGCCCGATTGTTCATCCACACAGGCCGGACCGTCCACACTCTCCTTTTTTTGTTTTTATTTTTAAGTTTGAATTTGTAATATTTCAGTTCTATTTGTCACGTTTGCCCTCAGAAGTTGAGGTGCTGCAGGTCTATGGTGCACAGTGTGCTTGTGAACAGGTCGAAGTCCTCCTCGGAGAAATCCACCGGGCTGTCCAGTGAGCTCTGCAGGCTGGGAGACAAACACGCGTCCCCGGCGAAGAAGGTGAGGTCGGGGAGCGCGGAGGAGGAGGATGACGACGATGAGGCGGCGGCAGGAGCAGCAGGAGCAGCAGCAGAGGAGGCGCTGGAGGTGATGGAGATGTCCCGCTGCTCCGAGAATGAAGAGTCCGCTACCGCTGTTGCTGCTGCGGGCCCAGCCTCCACTAGGCCCGGGTTGTCGGCGGAGTTCGTGTTGGGGAACGAATGCGGGGATGCAGCGACGTCAGATGTGCCGGATTCCGCGGGCAGCTGTGGGAGTTCAGGGCGGCTCAGTCGGCCTCCCTCCTCCGGCGTGGGCTGCGCATTGTCCCCGCTGTCACTGGCGTAGGCGGCGGCCGAAGATGGATCACCGCTGACCCTCTCCCCCTCCAGTGTTGCCTCCCCGGTTCCAGATGCCTCCAGTGGCTGGCTCGAATATGGAGACGAGGCATCGGCGCCTTCGAGCGGCTCAAATCCGCCCGGGTCGCTGGATTCGTGGCCTCCTCCACTTCCACCTCCACCGCCGTCTTTGTGGTGCGTCTGGCGCTTGTGTTTCATCCGCCGGTTCTGGAACCAGACCTTGACCTGACGCTCGGTCAGATCCAAAAGCGCAGCAATCTCCACTCTCCTGGGCCGACAGAGATACTTGTTGAAGTGGAACTCTTTCTCCAGCTCCAACAGCTGCGTGTTCGTGTACGCGGTGCGCAGGCGGCGGGACCCGGCTCCTCCAGCATCCAGAGCCGCCTGACTCGGGTCTGCGGAAGAAGGACAAAAAAAAAAAAAAAGAAGAGACAGAGAATATTTATGTGAAGGATTTATTGTGCAAAAACCTTTTATTTATTTATTTATTTTGTATTTTTTTTATTTATTTTAGTGTTATATTCTCCTTTAACTTCAATTTATAATCTACTTCATGAAAACCACATAAAACCTCTGTGGCCTACAGATTTATTGCGCAAAGATTTCAAGCAGAAATCCCCTCGGATCTTCTCTCTGTAATAAAACACACACTTCTCATAAAAAGAAATACTCGACACCGAACACTATATGAGCTGGTAAAATAAATAAGAGACAAAAAGGGCGCAGATAAAGACAGATGATCGTAATGTCAGAGTGGATTTTCCCTCCTCAGTAAAGTGCAGCAGCGTGTGATCAGCAGACATGTAAGAACGAGGGAGAGAGGGGAAAATAAATACATCATGCTGCAGGGAGGAAATGTGCAAGGAAATGTGGGAATATCGATGTGGAACTAGGGTCAGAGACACAACCAGGAGCGTGGATGAGTGTAGAAAAGGCAGGAAATTATAGGGGCCAGAATGAAAGACGAGGAAACAAGAGGTTTTTTTTGTTAAAAAAATAAAGTGGCGGTGGATATGTATAACCAAGATTATATATATATATATGTATAAACTATAATATATATTCGTATCTATCTATCTATATATATATATATATATATATATATATATATACCAAATATTTTATGTCATGGGGAAATTGGTCTTAATCAAACATAATTCAAATGGGGGGATATGTATATATATATATATATAAATATTATGTATATATATATATATATATATATATATATATATATATACATACACATACATATGTGTGTGTGTGTGTGTGTGAAACAGAAATGAACCAACAAAAAACCCCTGAAAGCCGGTGTGTTTTGCTGTGTGGCTGCATCTCCTCTTCCCCAACCCCCACCTCTTCTACACACTATATGTCCGCACGCCATTATTTTTCCCACCTCAATCCAATATGGCTACCCTCTCAGTTGTGCTATGAATATATAATATCTGGCTGCTGCTGCTGCTGATGATGATGATGATGATCTGAACTCACAGTACCCTATAGGGCCAGCATTATGCAGCAGCAGCAGCAATCATGTGCACATATGAAGAAAACAAAAATCCTCTACAAATTTGTATTGTGGAAGTTCAGACTCCAGATTGTACAGAAACAACAGGATGCTGGTGCACACACACACACACACACACACACACACACACATACATATATTGTTAAGATTACACCAAGGTATAGAGTAAAGTCATATATTTAGATGCAAGCTGGGTCAATCACTGCAGCAGCATAATGCAGGGGTCCAGATATGGCTTCCCTGCATGTTGACACAGCATCACAGCACACTGCACAATGCATGCTCGCACGCGCGCATGCACGCACGTACACATTACACACACACACAGTGCAAGGGCAGGGGCAGAAACAGGCATTATTATCATGTATGTTGTTTAAATGAACGTTTTCTGATGTGAAATTAACCACTCACACACACACACACACACACACACACACACACACACACAGCACTCACATATACTGGCTCCCGCATCCCTGCATGCGTGCGTATACCGACCTGTGGGTGACTCGATGCCCGCCGAAGCGTACCCGGAGGCAGTCGGGGAAGGGGAAGACGAGGCGGGCGGGATGATGGATCCACCACTGCTGGAACTGCCTCCAGGCTTGGGACACTTCTTGGAGGATTTCTTCTCCTTCATCCAGGGGAACTCGTGCGCCATCGGACCGGCCGGGGTCGCCGTGACCGGGGCAGGGGCCTGCCCCAGCGGTCCGGGCTGCTGGGCACCTCGGTGGTGCGTCTGGAGGCCATTAGTAGCGGAGCTTCTCCGGTTCTGCTGGCTCCTCGCTGCCGGTCTCGGCTGGCTGGCTGTGCAGGGGCTGAGGCTGGGGATGGTGTGCTCGAAGGGAGGCGGAATTACTGTCGACTCCTTGATTGATGAAGTTTGAAATGACTCCAGGGCGGCGGGGAAGGACGTCAGGCACTCTGCTAGGGATGGCTGGCTGTTTATAAAACCGATCTCCCTCTCGAATTCAAAATTCATAGCTCCCTCAAACCGGTTTCACCCTCAAACGGCGAGACCCCACAACAATCCCTTACCCAAAAATAAAAAAAAAACAAAACACAAAAACAAGACACATACACACAAGGCACGGTGCGCACGCAACACACACAACACAATATGGCTTCTTAAAAAAAAAACAAAAGAGAACGAAAAAAATAAAACGCACGAGCTTGCAGGGTCCCGACCGCAATGGCGTAAATGCGGTGGCTATATAATAATTGTGTATATTGGTGATATTACTAGCGTATGGGGACCAGGGTAAGCTAAACTGAAGAACTACGGGACGAAATTGCAGCCAATTCCTGGTCATGTGAGCCAAAAGAGCCAATCCGGGGGAGCCGGGGCCTGGCGAGCAGTGATGGCTGTGGGAAGAAGCAGCAGCGTTATTATTTTTTTTCCACCAAATGCTGTGGCAAAGACAAGCGCTGGGCTGCCACATGATAGCTGCTATTCTTTTGTCTTTACAGGGGGTCAGTTCTGGGGAGGAGGTGGGAAAAAAGAGGGGGAAAGTAAAAATGAAGGCGGCCCGGTCACCATGTGCGCCGTGTGGGCGCATCCCGGTACCACAAAACAATAGAGCATCTCCCCCGAAATATTTTGTTCTTCTTCTTCCATCCTGTGAGTGATGTAATGACCGTTAACATACATTAGGTGAACGGCTCTGTTTGCAATATGGCTCTTAGAGAAGAACAAAACAGCTCATTAATCTTATTATAAAATGTGTCACAGGCTGCAAATCTCAAAGTTACATATATGAGGAGGAAACACAATCTTGGAGAGGTTTTTAGATGATGTGGAGGCTAAAGTCAGAGTCAGATCTGAAACACATCAGAGGGAGAGACACACTTAGAATTAACAAGAAAGGTGAGAGAGGGTGGAGAGAGAAGAGCAGCCTGTTGGTGTGTAAGTGTACATCTTTATATTTTCTATGCAGTATATTCTTTTTTTTACGTGTTTACTTGTTTAAACTTTTAGAAAAAAATGCACTCTTGCATTGTGCACGTCTGTGTGTGTGTGTGTGTGTGTGTTCCAGAGAACAAGAGAAACCTAGATACCGCCTAAATATAATCAGCACCAAAAATAAGTCTCTGCACACGAGGCTCCAAAATTAATCTTGCAAGCCACTCGGTTTTTATGGTGTTTTTCTTTCTCTCCCAGTGTGTGTGTGTGTGAGTGTGTTTGTATTTGTTACCACTTTATACCTCTGCCTGGTATAAACACTGACTATTTAAGGATCACTAATCCTCATGGAGACCAAAGTCCAATCCCAATGAGGCACAAACTCAGTTGAGACTTCTTAAGAGTTTAAGATGATGGATTAGTCATGAACTAGTTGTGGTTATGGTTAATGACAACTCTTTGGTCAGACCTTTGTAAAATCTGCAAATTAATTGTTGTCCATGAGAAAACATATTGATTCAGATGTGTTGGAGACAATTAATATACCTTAATAGAGTAGGTAAAGGTCCAGTCCGTAATGTTTATCATTAACCATTAAATGGGACATTTCAAATTATTTTCATGAACAGAACTTTTGTCTACAATACACATTGTTCATCCCGCAGTTGAAATGCTCTACGTCACCCCTAGATGCCGCTAAATGCTACGTACTGGTTCGTTAACGTTTGAATGGGGGCGTCTTTATCATGTTTTGCATGTATTACGTCATATCACTTGAACTGAGGTTTGACTTTAAAACGTAACGTTGCAAATCGAACTAATATAATAATAATAATAATAATAATAATGTAATGTCATATATATATATATATATATATATATATATATATATATATATATATATATATATATATATATATATATATATATATATATATATATAGATAGATAGATAGATAGATAGATAGCTGCCAGAAAAGAAATATCACAATTTCGCAAATGACTCATTTGAAATGAATGTGAAGTCAATGCAGAGTCCTAACAAGAGTAGCTGCACAAACCTCCGTGTGTTGAAACTGTATGTTGTGTTTACATCCAGAGAGAGGGAGAGAGAGAGAGGGAGAGAGAGAGTTCATAGTGAGGTCGCTCCATACTTCTATAAAAGAGTGTGGAAGGCTGCTATAGCAGCAGTAATAATAATAATAATAACAACAATAATAATAAAAAAAAACACAGCTGTGAGGACGTGACGGCTGCAGCGGTGAGGCTGAGGTTTCTGCATACGCACATGTACTGATTTATATATATATATATATAAATCAGTACATATATATATATATATATATATATATATATATATATATATATATATATATAAATGAAATGAAGATCAGGACCTGGCTGGGAGTTTAGCTGAGGATATTTTTGGGGAGGTCCTGCATGTGGAAGCCTGAGTGGGGAAAAAAAAAGAAAAAAAACAGAAGTGTGGTGATCAATCTTTCTGTGCCTGCAAAGAGTCTGACATACCCCCCACCTCCCACCTCCCCTTCCCTAAATAACAACCTCAAAACTCCACTCTGACCCTCCTCACTATCTCCCTGTTTTAGCTCCACGGTTTGACATTCTCGTGCGTAAATGCGCGCACACGCAACAAACAAACAAGGACTTATTTTATCGGTTCAAAAGGAAAACAAAACCAAACAGAGAAAATGAAAACAGGAGTGTTACAGCAGAGCCAGATGGACTCTTGTTTCCCAGGCCATTTGGCTTCACCCACTGACTTTAGTGGGGGGGAGAAAGAGTGAGAGGAACAGGAACGTGTGTGGGAGTGAAGCAGCCATTGAGCGCGCAGAAGGCCAACACACACATTCACACACATTCACACACAAACACAACAGAGCACACAACAAGCTGCTGACTCGGCTCAATTTATCAAACTTTTCTCGCATCATTTTATATTTTTTTTTAGTTTGTTTTTGTCGAAGTTTATTGGAAGAGAACCGTCGGTCGCTTCACTGGAAACGCGGATTCATCCTCAACATGGGAGTTTTTTTCTTTCTTTTCAACTTATTCATGTAATACTCTTTCAAATGAGTCTTAACTTAATTTTAAGTAATTATTAACAATTATTCAATTAAATTAAGTCTCAATGTAAGTGAAGCTTTCATTTGAAATGTTTACATTGTGTTTTAAAAGTCTTTAGTTTTGAGCTGGTCAACTATTTTGTGTTTTTTTTTTCCCGTTTAAACTTTAAAATTCTAACTTAAATTAACGTGAATTAACAATAACTAGCACTGATAGATTTTTGTATTCAAATGTTGTATCGACTTGCTGGTTTCTTTGTAAAAAATAAAGTTATACATAAAATAAATGTATTAATAACTTTATTTATTCAAATAGGTTTCGTATAAAGACTGTACAACACCACGTGACTCATCATTTTCAGAAAAGTAGAAGAGCAAAGTTATTTTAAGAACCTGCGCAGTAAAGAAAAATAACATTTATGCAGCTTGTTACGAACAAAACAAATACAACAATCCAATTTTGACGTTATTATAATTATTAGGTCAGACTATGTAAACCCATCTGACTGACCACAGACTAACCTGTTTTATAATGGTCACGTGATGATATCGCAGTTATATGTTTACAGCTGACTCCCTGCGCTGTGTGTGTGTGTGTGTGTTGCACAGTAAGAGTATATATGGTGTAAAAGCCAGAGTCCTCTCAGCTGGTTTTGTTGCTGCTGCTGTGGTTTGAGCCTGAGCTCCTCGTCTGATTTTATGAGGCAATAAATTAGATCCAATCTCTGCTTATTGGTGTTTTTATTGTCTGTTAGTCCAACGGAGATGTAAAGGGAAGTGCGGCCATTATTTATGGGAGCCTGATTTATGCTCACAACTTTCAAGCTGCTCCTGCAGGCCCAAGAGAGAGAGAGACACACAGAGAGAGAGAGAGAGACAGACAGAGAGAGAGAGAGACAGAGAGAGAGGAGGAAAGTGGAGGGGACAGAGACCATGTGACATGAACACTGGACAAAACAGGAAGCACAAGGTTCATCACATGTGTCTTTGTGAAATGAAAAATAGAAAAGTGGGGCTGTAGATAGATAGATAGATAGATAGATAGATAGACAGAAAGATATATATATAGATATATAGATAGATAGATAGATAGATAGATAGACATATAGACAGACAGATGGACGGACAGACAGACAGATAGATAGATGAAGTGATCTGTGTGTTTGAAAGCCTCCAAGATTCAGTGAGATTTAATTTAGTTTGAATCACATGAGACTCATTATTTCCCCACACAAGCATTTCCCCTATAAGAATGAACTGTTTTTCTCATTTTTCTCAAAAAAGGACAAAAAAAGAAATCATCCAGTGGTGGTGGGGGTAGCTAGTGATATTTGTGATCAAACATAAGTGTCTATGACTCACTAACTTCAGAGGGGAATGTTCCATGCGAGCTGTTTCCCACCATGTTCAGCTCACCATGGTCTGGTTGGGAGGGTGCAAAACCCTGATAAGGCTTCATTTGGGTGAAAAAACTACTGGACTCATGTTAGCTAGAATTTCCTCAAATGTATATTAAGCTTATATTATGCTATATAATGCAATGCCAGTCAATGACAACACTCTACTTGGTATGTGGCACACACACAAACAGCACCACATTAAACACTTTGACTGATTTACCGTGAGACTAACATGACACAAGTGTAAAATAAGTTTTTGCAAAGTGGCAGCAATTTTGGGATCCTGACTTGAGGCATGTGACGTTGCTTCAGTTTCAAAATCTGAGGTTTTCTCTTCAGGAAACGTCCTGTGACTACAAATGGACGCAGCATTAGCTCCACCCTTTTGGTGCCACACCACTGTGCCTCACCCTATCAATACCCTTCATTACGTTTAACAGTTGAGATATAAACAACAAAATTAAACTTAACTGTAATGTATGGTGGAAACAGAGCTACATAAAAACTGACCACAGATAAGCTACAAAACTGTCACATGACTCATGTTCCGAGGATATAAAGACCTTCTGAGTTTCGCGAGGAATGAAAATGAAGCACTTTCAGCCGCCTCCATTCATCCTCCATAACTGTATTTAACTTGTGCAGAGAAACGGACTCTTACATGTTTTCACCAGTGACCGAGCAGACGCTTTGAACAAAGATTTATATTGTGATAGTTATCAGAGGCAAAAGAGCATGAGCTGACGTCAACCATCTGGCATCATGACAGGAAACAAAGTAGCAGCAGGTCACTATTTGGTCTTTGTGCATGAAATATGTTTGGCTGTCACGTTTGACTTGGGCAGCTTATCTGACATTAGCATCGCCGGCTAAACAGTGTAGCATATAAAATGTGGTTGGTGTATTTGCACAATACACAGTGTTGTGTTTGGGCGGGTTTCGACTAAAATGAGAAACAGAGGTTTGCTGGTTATAGATTTAGGCACAAAAAGTACCTGGTTAGTGTTTAAAAACAAAAACAAAAAACCCAGGTGAGAACTATAGCACTGTTTAAAACTTGCAAACATAACATTCCAACATTTGGCTCTGTACATAATGAGCAGATATGAATATAACAATTCCCAAAGTTTGCAGAACAGTGAAATAGCAACAGTTTCTGGGCAAGCGATCACCTTCATTTAGGGTTGAGATGACACAAGGCCACTTATCCGTCACACAACTCTCTCTGTGTTTCTCAGCAGACAACAGCAGCATTGCTAGCATTGCGCTAGTAAAGCGAGACGCTGGCAAACAGGTTGAAGTGTGACTGAAAACCATTTGAAGTTTCAGAAAAACCCAGTTGTTCAGTAGTTTGAGGGGATAAATGGGCCTTGATCCCGCCCACCCCTGTGTTGCCATTGTAGACACACAAACGCTCCCTCAGTCAGGTGTGATAGTTTTGCTTCACAGGGCAAACTAACGTTACATCGTTTGTCTTCACAAAGACCAGCAAAATAAAGTGAACTGCAGCAACTGTTTAAACGTCACAAAACGACCACCGCTAAGATTCAGGAGCTGCATTTTGGTGCCTCAAACATCACCTAGTGGTCAGACACATGTATACAACACATCACAGGCATGAGGTTTAACAGTTACTAATAGTACTAAATGATTTGGATGCAATTATAGTCATGTTAGCTGTCGCTTAGCAGGAATATTATGTTTGGCGAAGTTGATGATGAACCAAAAATCTTTAAACATGTTTCGTTTGGTGTACGCCAAGAGCAACTCAGCAGTGCAAAGGATTATTTGTATGTTGTTCGTTGCCATGGCGACCAGCAAGTCAGGTATTCACCTGACAGTGAGGAAGTTATAGGTCACGAGTTGCCAAAACCCTGACTCCCGACAAGCTTTAAAAAAAGTGACAATAGGTCTGAATAACATAACCTTTTATTAAAGAATCGTTCGACAGACAACTCTCTCGACATTGAAAGAAAAGGAAGCTACAAATGACAAAAAAGAAGTTGTTTTTTTTTCTCTTCTTTTTATCCCAGCTAATAGTTTGTCTAACTTTTCCGACTATGCGAGGATAGATCACCAATCCCCATCCTCGCCTTTTTCCTTGTACAAGCCAAGACATTTATGTACAAGGGTCATTATAGGAACATAAAAACTACTCATTTTCTTCTAAAATACAAGAACTAAAAAAATGTAACCTCAGTACAATGGACAAGAAGAAACACAACGTCGTTTTTTTTTTTCTTTCATAACAGGTAAATACTAAAAAAGTACAGTATTTTTTTCCTCGATATAAATACATGAAGGATAAATAATAATACAAAACAGAAAGTCTTTTTTTAAACTGTCTATAACAAATAAATATTTAGATATGAATGTTCACTTGAACACACATTGGCGAAAAGACGCTTTGATTGGAGGGCCTTCCGTCTTCAAAATAAGAATTTATCATTATTATCATCATCATCATTTTTTTTTTTTACCTTTAACCATCAAAATGTAAACTCTAAGTGCAATAATGATGCCCAGGTGTGAAAAGCCTTTGTATGGATCTGCATTTTAAAAACAACCGGTTCATTCCCAGAACGCCAGTGAGTGCAGTGTTGCTCAATTTCCAGATTTCTTTGTTTGTTTGTTTTAACACTGCATGAAACTGTGTGGCCACAAACCGCCACCACTGACCGTTCACAGCAAAATGAACTCGGTTGCCTTTAAACATGTGTGATACACACCAGCTCAGAGTCCTGGGACATGCATTTTTGTTCAAATATATATACCCTGTATCCACGTTAAAAAAGTCAAGATATGTGAGAACAGAAGGGGAAAAAACAACAACAAAACATTGGTGTGGCGCTAATGTAAGTGAGGCCTTCCAAAGAGAGAGAGAGAGAGAGAGAGAGAGAGAGAGAGAGAGAGAGAGGAGGGCAATGACTTGTCCAAACATAAATAAATAGTGTTCTCCACTCTTATTATTTACCCTGTGTCGATGATGTGCTAAAATAAGAACATTTTAAATTTCTCTTCCATGTCCTTGTGTGTGTGTGTGTGTGTGTGTGTGTGTTTGAAAATGTGAATAGCTGAGCTGTATCAAAGGAGGCTAGCTTAGCATTGCTATTGTGTTTGTGTGTGTGTGTGTGTGTGTGATTATAGCTAACATAGCTTAGCCCACGTGTGTGTCTCTAGCCTAAATTTGTAGCTGCATAAACCCTGTTAGATCGTGGTATGAGTGCATGTGCATTGATGAGAATGTGAGCGTTGTGGGGGGGCAGAATTGGGGTGTGGGGGTGTTTCGCGGGTGTTTCTGCCTCCATCAGAAACCATGTGCTGGCTGCTGCTGCTGCTAAAGACAGTGGTGATTCAGTGTGGACTGACTGACAGAGACGGACACACGACAGGAGACAGAATGAGACAGACCGTCCAGTGATTTCTTTTCCTGTGCCCTATGTTGGACCTGATGGGGTATCAGAAGACACAGAGGAAGTCTGTCAGCTCCAGCCAAATATAAATATATAGAAATTCATATATAAATGTCTCCTCCTCCTCCTCCTCCTCCTCTTCTGTAGCTGATGGAGAGGCATGGCCCTCCTCATAGCTCAGCCCCGGCTGACAACAACATGTGTTGCCTGCAGGGCGAGAGACCTCGGCGTCATAAATCTACCCACCTCGTTAACTGCCCATTAAAGTCTCAAACTATTTCATTTACCAGGCGGGAGAGCTCTTTGAGGGTGTGTGTGAATCTTACAGTTGGGGGAGGAGGGTTTTATTATCAATGTACATTTTTAAAGCACATGCTCGTTTTTAACGGCGTCATTACGAGCCTTTTTGTTGACTACACTCTAGCAGAACTACTGCGGCAATTTAAGCAACAATCATCCAGTTGTCCATAATCCAATATGTTACCAGTCGTAAATATTTATGATGCCATGTAACGTTAACAGAGGTCATGATATAGTATTTGCCTTCACTTCACATATGGGCGTTTTAGAACTGTTTTAAAGATGCAATATGTAACACTCCACCCTACAAGATGTCAGGAAACAAATACTACCACTCTAAGTACTATTATTACTAATTGATACACTGAAAAACAAAAATGGTTGACAAACTAATAAAGAAATACTTCAGCTGCTAAAACGAATTAATTAATTAATTAAAATTCAAGTTAGCGAGCTATGTTATAACAGTTACTTTAGCTTGAATAGACTTAATTAATTAATTGAATGATTTATTTTGTCAGTGTATTTCTGAACAACAAAAGCTTGTTCTTTGGCTAAAAAAATGTGTCATATAGGTATAGAGATATGACAGGGTTAATACTGTTGTGGCATCTCTGCAACATAGCTATGAGATCACTTTTG
The DNA here is from genome assembly GCF_019176455.1 of Solea senegalensis. Classification (NCBI taxonomy): domain Eukaryota; kingdom Metazoa; phylum Chordata; class Actinopteri; order Pleuronectiformes; family Soleidae; genus Solea; species Solea senegalensis. The sequence continues at coordinate 2,168,255 of NC_058038.1, read as the reverse complement.
TCTAACATGCTGATGCCTAACTGTGAATACTAGTGGCCATTTCGCACCTTTACAGTAAAGTGTTTTAAATGCTGGCGTTTGACTGTGCTCTCATTTCATGAAAATATCACAATTGAACAGAGCAAGTGATAAGTCTGTGCCCCAGTACCACAGAAGGACCTCTACTGTTGCACATAAAGGGTTCATGTTAAAATTGAAAAATAAATTACGACTAAAAGTAATCACTGAGATTTCCCCTTAAACTTTAATTAGATTGAAACCAGCCTGTTATTTAATGGGGAGTACAACAGATGAAATACTAAAATACGGGTTACGGGTTATGATTAACATAGTCGAGTTTCAAATTAGAACATTTTGGTCTAAATTGGTTTAAATGTTTGTTTCTACATCATTTCTTGGGCACAACATTTATGGATTTTATGTATTGCTGATCCTAACCTACAGGCAAAACATCTGTTCACTCAAATTAAATGTACTTTGAAGGCAACAATGGAAGCTCTGACTTGATGAAGCACTGTATGAAGGCAGTAAAAAATAGGGCGTGACTTGCAAACACCAAAACACTGATTGTGCCCAAGGAGCACAGGGCAAACCACTGGACGGCTCAAGTCCGTCTCAATTTGTCTCCCCTGTCGTCCCATTGCAGCGCTACAATCCCCACATGTGAGTTAGTCTGTTAGTGAGTCACGTCATGTTACTTGTTCTGTGTTGTCTTCACTATTCCCTACGTTTGTTCCAAACCTGCTACAGGTGAGTGAGCTTGGGTGCTTCCTGGATTCTGCCCTGAGTCGAGGTGTGGTGCGCTGACAGCTCAGTGTACGTGGGATGTGGGGGCGGGTCACACGTACCCGGAGGCCCCCCTCCACCCACGTGGTGCTGGTTGGCGGCCGACATAGGCCCTGCGCCATTGTAGTCCATTGTTTGGTGGTGAGGTGGCGTGGGGCCCAGGTGGTTGAGCCCATAAATGGAGGGCCCCGAGCCAGGCATGGGTTCCACATAGCTGCCACCCCCCACATAGACTGGACTGGCCTGCATGTTGGTGGGAGTCCCGTAGCCAGCACTGTTGGCCTGCACAAGGCTGTGATGGGGATGAGGGTCACCGTAGTCCGGGTCTGGGGCTCCATACTTCTGCTGCGAGGGACAACCCTTCATGGGGACATTAGAGTAGGCAGTGGACATGGAGTAAGAAACGCCCTGGTGAGGCTTTCCAAAAGACGGTGGAGATGGGGTGTCATAGCCTGCCCCACCTCCCCCTCCCATGGGGTGCATTGAGTTGAGGAAGCTTGCGGAAGACTGCATGGTGAGGGGTGGGGAGCCCGTCGGCGAGGGCCCTCCGGAGCTGGAGCTCAGGCCCTTGGACTTCTGGTCCTTCTTGTACTTCATGCGTCGGTTCTGGAACCAGATCTTGATCTGGCGTTCAGACAGGTTCAGCATGTTGGCCATCTCCACGCGCCGCGGCCGGCACAGGTAGCGGTTGAAGTGGAACTCTTTCTCCAGCTCAACCAGCTGGGCGCTGGTGTATGCCGTACGAGCCCGCTTAGACGACGCCGACGATCCGCTGGTGGGACTCTTCTCCCCACTGCTACCGCTCTCTGCTCCTCCTGATGCTGAGGACAGAGAGGAAAACATTACACTTAGACAGCGTAGTTAAATCACAAACAAACAAACAAACAAAAAAATCTATGCATTCTATTAGATAAAAAAACATTCATGCTAATGGCTATCCTAAGGACATTGTGCCAGAAATGATGCCGTAGTTTGCATTGTAGCTCAACTCAAGCAGACAAAGAAGAGAGTGTCTTGCATTCCCACTAATGCTGATCAGAGCCGAAAGCCAGTAAAGTCACATGGGCACTGAGTCATCTGACCCAGAAGTAAATACTGATTAAACACATTTTCCCTTATAAATAACCTGTTTATACTTGAGACGACATGGATTTCCATATATACCGCATAATATTACAGGTGGTAAAGGGGGGGTGGAGTCGAAATGAGGTCAAATTATAATGAAATAAAAAAGACAGAGCCAGAAAGCTAGAGAGAATCAAACCTAATCAGCCTGCATGCTGGAGAAAATTGAAAGCATTTAGATTCTTAATAAAACCTGAGGGGGGTCCAGGCAAGCCAGCTGAATTATACCTTCATATTAGTTGTCAACACTTCATAACAGTGGCAGTTATTAAGAGGCCGAGGCCGAGGCGCTGGCCGAGGGCGACTAAATTGCATCTCGGCTGGAAAGACATCACTTCCCTCCTCCCTCCTTCCCTCCCTCCCTCTCCATCCTGGCCTCCCTTCAAACAGCAGCACCAGCTGCGATACAAGGACGGCGAGCGTGAACTGAGTCTGACCTGCTCTCACTTCACTCCGCTGCCTAATGAAAGTCACTTCAGCAGGGAGCTGTTTGTCTGAACACACGCACATCCACTGTACTCAGCAGCAATGTTGGGGGGACAGATTGTATCACACCTTGTAGTGTTACTTTGTCGCTTGAATAAAGTGAGTGTGTGAATGTTACTCTCAGCAGGAATCAAATCATTTGAGTCATCGAAATCCTCAGTGTAGTCTCACCGTTACACATTTACTTTTTCTTCCTCAAGTATTTGAGGGCAAAACCTTCACCAGGAGGAGGAGCAGGTGTCCATCAAGCAGCAGACCACAGTTTGAGGTATTGGAAATGTTTTACTTGAACAGGAACTAGCTGCAGGATTTCCACTCTAATTTAACAGCTCATTGTCATGGTTAAGTGGCATGTTGCAAGTCTCGGGTCTCCCACACCCCATAGCTGGGTGGCTTTAAGATCTAGGCAGAGATGGCGTTATTTTAGATGTTCATCATGGGAGAGTCGGCGATAAAGAAGCAGAGAAATGACTGTCTGACCGAGCGAGGGGCCACACACAAGTCAACGTTGGACCAGCCTTTAGAGGCAAAGTAAAGCGACAGGCATGGCTCCACGACTCATGTTCACCGCCACCATTAAAAACAAATGCACATGGAGAGGGGAGGAGAGGAGGGTGTCAGCGGTGTTTTTACAATGATGAGGATAAAGCATTAGAAAAATGGAGGGATGGATATTTATGGTGGTGTTGCAAAAATATGTACTCTGAAACTGTAGGGGAAGAAAAAAGCAACCAGACCTGTTCTGTTATGCACGTATGTGGACAAATATACCAGTAACCTTTGCAGAAATTTACGATTGCACCATACCATCCTGGAGTTAAAATATAACTATAATATAAATCTTGGCTAAAATATGCTAATATGTAACAATTAGGACAGAAATGTCAGCAAATGTCAGGTTTTTAGCTAATGTACCTAATAAACTGAGCAATGAATATACATTCTAAGGCTCAAACTCAAAACCAAACAACAGCATTTTAATTTTGTCCAATGTTGTTTTCTGTTCTAAATACGTTTGATATTAAAAATAACTAAACTTGGCGTTTATAGGAGTCACGACAGTGTAGTAATGACAGAGCGAGCGCGAGTTTGCAATATGTTCATACTATTAATAGATGATGCAGTAGCGCTCGGAATAAACCAAGTTTCTATCTCTATATAACTCTATCTGTGAGTTGACAGTATAAACAGTTGACTCGTTTACTTCCATGAACAGAAAGAGAGAAAGATGAGAGTGGTCGCCATGGAGTCATCCGTCTCTGAATGGTTGTCTAAAGCTGTCATCAATAAACAGACTAATCTCCTCTCAGCACTCTGTCCAGTCAACTGAAAGACCATCAGAGACTCATATTCAGTGCTTTATTTTCCTCGCTGATGACTATCAGCTCCAATAACAGCATCTTTGAGCTTCACTGACTGTATTATTTATCGCACATGAAGATTTTATTCACATCTATCATTTCACGTATCTGCTTGCCAATGTTTGCTCTCTCTCTGAAATCTGGCCGTGATAAGCAATTGTACATGACATTTAAACCTTCCTGTTTATATTGTCTTCCCTGTTACGGTGGGTTTCCAACGAGGCAAGAGGAGAAGAAGGGGAGAGGGTAAGAAGAGGCGCGACAGGGAGATAACAGACAAGTACAGGTGTAGGTGGAGAGAAAATATGGGAAGATGTGAATGAAAACAAATGAAGTAAGGTTGTGGCTGCTGGTTATCCAGATCATCCTTTCACTGATTATAATCAGCTGCTCGGTTGAGTGTCAGTGTAAAGACATAATGCCATGGAAATGTTTAGGGTTCTTTTACTATAAAGCTGCTGTCAGAGATGTCAACGTTCCCACTCAGTGCTGATATTAGCAATGTCCTCCCTCTGTCAAATCATCAATGTGTTGACTAACGCAGTAGATGAGTGAGCGCTGTCAGGATATCAAGCCATTTAACACGTATAAGGTGTAACATAGAATATAGAATACTCAAAGTGCTCACAACATTTCAGGCACCAATGAGTTTAAAGAGCAATCATCAGCCTGAACAGGGACTTGAACCCTGGACCCTCAGATTAAAAGTCTGATGCTCTACCGACTGAGCTACCCAGGCTCTGAGGATCAAATACCCGACACAGTTCTACACCTCCTGTTTTTACACCTGGATATTACTTCTAATCTTGCAAGGTGTGGTCAACGAGGCCACAAACAGTAAACAATGTTGCAGTACCACCACACACCTTGCTGTTGTTTGTCAACCAAACCCACACCATGTTGTTTGTACATTTGGACACATGTGTAACGAATAAACACGTGCAGAGCAAAGTTGATTCATTTAAACCTAAACTATGCTAAGCTACGCTAACCAGCCACGTAATACTGTAATACTGCAATGTTTTCCCTTTTCCTAACATATACAATGTCTTCTTTTTCCATTTGGAGGGATTCATTAACAGCAGTGAGCTCATCAGTAGGGGGGTGGGTGGGAGGTTTGTCACAGCACTGACTGAGATTGACATTCACATCCAACACTAAACCAGCATCACCTTTCATGTCCACACATACAGCTGTGTAATAATGAATATTGTGCAAAGGTGGTGTTGACTTCACAAATACATTAAAGTGGGCCTCTTTGCATTAAGGCTAGGGTGGTTAAGTCTGGGAAAGCCAGCGATAGCAGGCTACACTCTGACAAAATGGAAACGGACACGTCCCACCCTCTCCCGTCGGCTCTTCTTGTCAACACCTGCACATTTTGGCCGTCCTTTCTCTGTGACTCACTCGCTAACATCATCTCTTTGTCAGCAGTGTGCACCTCTCTGGTTTGTTGTGAAGACTCAGTGTCACACGCTGCGAGAGAAGGCGGGTCAGTTAGTGACAGACAGGTGCGCCAACCAGTTATTCCATATGGTCACACTTGGCCTTTTAGAAAAGCTTAAGGGACAAAAGAGCTAAGGGAAAAGGCAGTAGAGAGAGGCAGCCCATTGTTTCTACCATTGTCTGCCTCTAAAGCTACTTACTATTTCCTATTTCCTACTAACTACTTCCTTCTTAATATGTCCTACTGCCATGGTTTCCAAATGCAATGGAAGGAAGGACAGGGAAAGTGTATGGTCATTGAGTGGAAACTAGCTCCTCGTTTCATTGTTAGGGTGGGTGTCTGGGGAATGACTGAACACACCCAAGAATAGAAGTAACAAAGTGTACCTAAAAGAGCACAAATGCTGGCTACCACCTGAGAAAATACTGAGCTCTTAAAACACAGTGGTGTAAATAGGCCGAGCAAAGTCAGCTCCAGACTTTTCACAGGAGGCAGATTTACTCTCTCATCATCCTCCTCTTCCTCATTTATTCTTCACACACTGGTGTAGTCAAATTAGATTAAGGTGGAGCAAGAGATGAGGTAACGCTAATTATTATTATTTCGTTGAATTTCTTTTTTTTTTCAAATGAGTTTTAATTTCTACACACAATCAAAATCCCTCAGCTCTGCTCTTTGTGCAGTAAAACTGCAAACAAAATAACCTTTGTAAAGGGCTTTTTTTAAAGCAATATGGCACAAATTAGCTATATTAAGGAACATTATCCAAGGGTTTTTCCTATTCTGGTGAAATAGTCTTGTTTTGTCCCTCTGCTTTTGAGTCATGTTAATTACATCATAACCCTGTTTTGTTTCTTTTGTCTTCTTTCCCCAGACAATAGTATTCAGTGACAACTATCAAGACATGAAGAAGGGAACAAGCATTTTTCAAACAAAAATAACACCTCTACCTTTACCAGTAGCTAAAGGATGTATGAAGGGCTGATTTGTGGAGAGTGATGTTATTTCTTTACTCGTGACCTGCAATAGCGAGGGCTTTCTTCATGAAGAAGCTGCTCATACTTTGCACCATCTATGTTGCCATGTTTACATGGGAGGATGTATAAATACTGAAGGTCCACCAGCAGCACTGGCTGATTAAACAACTGTGGATCAAATCAGAGCAGCGCAGACCAACCCATCAGATCAACCATTTACCGGTGGTCATCTCTCTGTCTAATCCAGCGCCTGTGGAAACCTATTTGGCCATAATAGTCTGAGAAACCTTTAGCAATCCTCTGGGGACGTGGGGCTTGAAAGAGGATGTTGATAAGAGAGGTGAAGAAAGAGGGATGTGGTGATGGGATAGAGAAGGTGGGATAATAGGTGGAAAGACACTAATGAGGGAGGGAAATGAACGAGGAAAGAAACGGGTTCTGCTGTGCTATGTTGTTGCTGTGGTATTATTGTGTTGGGCAGAGACAGACAGACAGACAGACAGACAGACAGACACAGGTGTAATGGAACACACCGTTGCCAGAGTTGTTGCTGGGTGAACAGTTTTTCTGCTTGGTCGCCTGCCGGCTCTCTTTCATCCAGGGAAAGATCTGCTTTGCCATAGTCGGGTTGGGGGGCAGTGAGGAGGAAGACGATGATGTTGAGGAGGAGGAATTGGACGACTTACTGGGGGCTGATTTGGAGGCTGAGGAGGCCCCGTTGCTGCCCCCCGGCTGCTGAGCCCCTGTATTACCAGTGTTGGGATTTGGGGGCAATGGAGGGGAGACTTGGGAGCTGGGGTGGTGCTCAGGTGGCAGACTGGGCCTCATGCAGCTGCCATTCAGCTCCTTGGTCTTGGCTAGCTGCTGCTGCTGCTGCTGCTGCTGCTGCTGCTGCTGCTGCTGCTGGTGGCTACTGCTACTGCCCAGTGACTGCAACGAGCAGGCAGAGCGTTGGTACGAATCCACATCCAGATGGGTCGCCGACTGGAAGGCCGGCTGGTGGTGGGACACTGGGACCGGGGCATCGTAGCCCCCAAAGCCGTTGGCGGCTGCTGCCGCCGCTGCCGCCCCCTGCACCTGATAGGACGAGTAGCCACCAAAAAGCGTCGAGGAGTTGTCGTAGTACGTTGTCTTCTGCATTTCTGAGAGAAGTGGCGGCGTCTGCTTGCAGTGCTCCGGTCCTTGCTGAAAACCACTGCCGGAAGACCATTTGGTACCGGGGGTCACGTGACGGTGTCTCTCCAACGGTCCCCTGCAATCTGACCTGAAAGGTTAGGGAGAGACAGAATGAAGAAATGAGAGCGATAAATCCATCTTCCTCCAGTGAAAGGCGCCATGACATGAATAGAAACCACTGCTTTTCTTTGCCTCACCCCCTCCAACCCCACCCCTCCTTACCCTCCCCCTCCACCCTGAGCCCAGTGCACAGCCTGCAGATGCTCTGATGGTGGGGGCACAAGGAGGGCAAACTGTGTTCTCTGTCTCATGGGCTTATGAATGTTTCCATAGAGATGCTACATTAATTCACATAGTAATTATCAGTTATTGTTAGTTTCCCATCACCATTTTTGTTGTTAGTACTTAAAAGAAACATGTTTAATAGTGGGTATGTGTGCATTATTCTTATATATATATTACTACTACTACTAATCCTAATAATAATCATAACAACAATGTGTGGTTGTTATAACATTATTAAGGCCCACTTTCTGAGTAATTAACAAATCATCATTTTATCATCAATCATCATCATAATTCATCCAGGTTTAATCCACCTGTTTCACATTTTCGTATAAAAAAATGAAACACAGATTGTTGTATCATAATTATTTTCAGCGTTATTTGTTATGAATGCTGAGTCAGCATTTACATTTATAGTTTTCCTGTTTTATTTATTATTATTATGATTATGATTCTTATTATCATTATTATTACTACATTATAGGGTTAGTTATTTCCGTTTCTTACTCAGTCTCATCAACAATTCCCCAACAATTAAATTCATACATCAAATTATTCAGCTCGTTCAGGACATTGTGGATATTATTTCTTTTATTTCATAATTGTTATGTTTTTTTCTCATGCAATTTTATTTATTGTGTTTTGTTTGTTTTCTGGCACGTGTTTGCAATAAGGCGCTACCCCACCCACAGTTTTTCTTTTCTTTTTCCACGCTGGTGTCGTGACGTAGTTTTCTGTGAACGTGGGCCTGTGTGTATGTGTGTGCGTGTGTTGCATGTTCTGCGTGACTGATGTAGGTAGCCTATTTCTGTCAACCTCTGCCTCCCACCTATGATTTAGTGTATTCCGTCTGCTCGCCTGTCACCTCACTCATACAGGAATCTCTCTTCGATCATTGCTGGGGATATTCCTATTTGTATTATTCTTATTTTTATTGAAACAGCTTATGAAATACATTTAACTCTATTAGTACACACAATTAGGAGGTTTAAAAAAATGGTTTAAAGTTCATATTGGCATAGTGATAAGTAAGAGTTACATTTGTATTGTATGACTTGTACATAAATAATATTATCCTTAAATGTTTTTGGTCATGGGGAAATTGGTCTTAATCAAACATAATTCAAATGGGATATATATATATATATATATATATATATATATATATATATATATATATATATATATATATATGTATATATATATATATATATATATATATATATATATATATATATATATATATATATATATATATATATGTGTGTGTGTGTGTGTGTATAATCTGACATTTTGTGGAATTCAAATCAAACATTAACACTTATGGACAAAAGATGCCAGCGCGAGATAAAGGGAGAAAGAATCCACGGAAGAGTCGGTGATCTATTAGGGTCGAGCGGTCAGAGTGCTCTATCATGGCTCCTTAAGGGAGAGAAAGAGTGGAGGAGAAAAAAAACGAGGTTAAAAAAAAAGCTGTGTGCGAGCCCCCGTGGGCTCCCTATCTCACGAGGAACCGCCGGGGTGGGCCTGTGGTCGCGCGAGGCCGCGGCTTGTCAAGCGCGAGGCACCTGGCATTCATTTCTCCACCGAGGAGATACAAAAAAAAAATGTTGATGCCGGGACAGAGTCAGAGGTGAGGAGCCCGCTGATCCCCTGTGTGCACACTCCTGTATACTGTAGCAGCGCAGCTAACTGCTACAGCTGATATATGTTACCAATTAACCAATGTGACCAATTAACGAGGCTCGGCCACACACATGTCACTGTGCAGCCGCTGATTATGGTTTATATGACACTAAATCATGGCGCTGTGTGGCTGCGGATCAGACAGGACAACAAAAAGGAAGTAGCTAAGGCGCGCGCCACACAATGTGACAACGTTGTTATGTTGTTGTTGTTGTTGATTATGATTTTTTTTTTTTTTAAAAGAAAGAAACGGAAAAAAAAGTGTTTTTTCATATTTTAAAATGGCTCCGTTTTATTTGCTGTCTGTAAATAATGAGGTAGATACATGGAAACGAAGAAAGGACTGACAGTGAATGGTGTTTCAGAAATAAATCATCTGTCAATAACAGCTGGTGAGGCCAGGGGGAAATATAAAGAGCTTATAAAAGGAAGAGCATGAAGAAATACATTTACAAACAACAACAACAACAACAAAAAAAGTATTAATTCTTCTCCTATTCCTTTCCTTCCTTAATATTTTACTCTTTTGTTATTTGTGTGAAGCGTCAGACAGGGCAGCCCTTCTCCAGCTCTCAGCACGTCACACATGTCAGCCATTTATCTTTCTGGTAGACAAGCTGGAATCCTAATTATTTACTCTGAGGAATAGTCCCAAGGAGAGAGAGAGAGAGGGAGAGAGAGGGGGAGAGAGAGAGAGAGAGAGAGAGAGGCCGTGGCACCGAGTGTAGGAGGAATATGTTATTAAATCATATCGCTGTTTCACCATTAAACAGGACACGTAATGTCTCTGCCACTGGCTTGTAGGACTCGGGCTTAATACAATCACCAAGTTTACTAGACGCCTCCCTGAATAATCCACTTACACTGACAAGGAGAGGCGGCCACCCAAACAAAAACAACAGAGAGAGAGAGGGAGAGAGAGAGGGAGAGAGAGGGAGAGAGAGGTCGGCCTTGGTGTCCAGTGTCTGTGCTTTATCCTGAGATATAAAATTACAAATGGCGCCTGCCATGGAGAGCTGTGCAGGGAGACTGTGAGGGAGAATGCATTAACTTGGGACGATCCACGTATTCCTTATCCCATTACACACACACACACACACACACACACACACACACACACACACACACACAAGGGAAGGGGTGGTGGTGGTGGCTTGTAATTCTATTGAGCTGTGTCCAGAAACAATGAAGGATTGGCCTGATCACAGCTATTGTTGCTATATATATATCTATCTATATATATATATATATATATATATATATATATATATATATATATATATATATATATATATATATATATATATATATATATATATATATATATATATTTAGGCTGAATAATCTAGCAGAGGGTTAGCAATGAATTATAACACTTCAATGTTTTTAGTTTAAAATGTAAAAAATAAAAGAAGACAAATTGAAATAAACGGGAGGCCCCGTGGAAGAGAAGGAAACGCCAGGGACAAGTCTGAGAGAGAGAGAGAGAGAGAGAAATGGTTGAGCCCTGCTTTGTAAATAAATAGCTCTAAGTGAGGAAGAGTGAGGGATGGAAGAGGAGAAAAAATAAGAGGAAATGGGTTAAAAAAGAAAAAAAAAAAAAGGACAGAGATGGAAGGCCGGGGGAGAGGGGGGCGAGCTGCTTGCGGCGGGTAAAAGCTGCGGCATCTTAAAGCATTGTGAACTCTTCTTGAACCGGGATTGAAGTCTATTGGGCCATAAATCACGGAGCCGTCCACAAACACGCTCTCTGTATTTGTCTGGGTTTTTGTGTTGTTGGAGCTCGTGCAGCAGCAGCAGCAGCAGCAGCAGCAGCAGCAGAACTGGAGCTGCTGGCCTTTATTGCTTCATGCAGCTTTTTCCCCATGTTTAGATCTTACCTTCTTTAGCCCCGGTGGTCCCGGTCCAGTCCAGCACGGACCCCGCAGCATCGGCGGCGGCAGCAGCACCGCATCACCAAATTTAGTCCCCGAGCTCGCACATTCACCAGGTGATCGATAGCAGTGATTGGTAATTAAATAATAAACAACGGATCCACTGAATCCTCCTCGCGACCCCTCTCCACTCTTCTCCTCCTCTCTGTTCTCCACCGCTCCTCTGGTGCTGCTGCCTCGACACTGTAGCGCGACAGCACGCGACAAACCACCACTACAACACCGCCTGGAGACAGCGGCAGCGGTGGCGGCGGCGGCGGCGGCTGCAGCGGCGGCAGACCGGGCTGCGCGACGGTGCTGAACCGGGCACCGTGTAGCATGAACGGCCACCGGCGGCTCACGGATAAAAAAAAGCTGGATTGACTTTCCACGCGACGCTGATGAGGGAGGGGAGGGAGGGGTGTCCGGGCGGAATTAGGTTCCGGTAAATGGGGGCTATATAATAACACGGGCAGGGGCTATGTAGCTATAGCACACCAGCTGAACGGAGCGTAGTACCGGGAGCCTGCCCGCCTGCTTTCCCTGCTCGCACGCATCCCACCTCCCCCTCCTCCTCCTCCACCACCCCCTCCTTCTACCTCCACCCTCCGCCCCAGCAGCACCAGCACTGGCTGCACTGCTGCTGCTGCTGCTGCTGATAACAATGGCCTCAGATTTCTTCCCCTTTTCTTTATTTTTATTATCCTCTGCTGCTCAAAAATATAAAATAAAAACAGTGCAGCGTGCAGCCAGCAGTCACTCCTCACACTCAGCCTCAGAGAGACAACATGTCAACTCCCTGTCATTTCTTATGTTTGTTTGTTTTCTCCCCGGCTCTCCTCATCTCTCCCCCGCCGCGTCTCCCCCTCTCTACTTGGGCGTGAGTTCTCGCCTCGCCCCGGTCTCTGCCAGCCTCTGGTGGTGGGCTTTTACTCCACTTCCACACAACTATACAGCTGCAGCTGTGACACACTGGTCGGAAGTGTTTCTGGTGGTGGTGGTGGTGGTGGTACAGAGGATGAGGATGTTCTCGTGGTATTGTTGACAAAAAAAAAAGTCCACGCGCACGAGGAGAATACACTGGGAACGCATGACAGTGGGTGCAGGTGAAACATGGCGGCCACACAAACAGCAACACATGCTACACATGTTAGCATTAGTTTGTGATGATTTGAAATGTACAGACTACACATTGCTCTTAAATTTAGCTCATGTCATTCCGCACGTGAACTATAACTGGCCACAAAGTTGTTTTTGTTTCTCCTCCTGACTTCAAACTTCCTCTTGTTTGATCATTATCTTTACGCCCTTTGATTTCTGTCCTCATCACATGATCACCATCCACAGATATTAACCATGTGATGCACAGAGATGATATTAAATAGGGTTTAATTTTACAGTTTTACAGCTTGTATGTTTTTGCCTGCTACGTGTGTTTATCTCTAAATGTAAATGTGAGAAAAAATAAATCATGAATTGCAATTAGTATGTATAATTTGAACCAATAAGGCTCAAATCTATCAGGTTAAGTAACATAGAAAATTCAAAAATATAATTTGAGATGTTGTATATAAATATATTGAGCTACTGCACTTGCAAAGAAATACATATTTGGTGATACAGATGCTGAAGGTTATGTTAATTGTTTAATTTGTCTTAAAATGATCTTTTAGTGAAAGAAGACATTTCAGGGGCTGATATCTCATCTGACATCTGACGGAATGTGTGTGGCAGGTTTGATGTCATCTGTCTTCCCTATATCTGTATATCTTTTACAGGAAAAGTGACTTTTTTCCCCCTGTTCTCAAAGCCCCCCCCCTGTCCTTCGACATCTCCCTGCAGAAACTATACATGTCATGTGTATTGTGAACATTTCAACACCTCCTCTCCCCCTGCAGCTGCTTATGCACAGAGAAAAGGTAAATAAAAACCAAAAAGGAGAGGCCATGTAAAGGCAGGAGGCATTTCTCACCTCAACTCCACAGCAGAGGCAAATCAAACATTTCTGTCACATAATAATCTATTTTTTTAAAGAAAGAAAAGAGTTGATGCTTATATGCCTGTGTTTTTACTTAAACGCGCACCTGGGAGGAAGGAACACGGGAGTGCAACAGCATGAGAGGAAAAGAAACAAGAATGACATGAAAATGAAAACCCAGAGGGAGAAAAAAAGACACAGAGAGGTGAGAAATGAAATGGAAATGAAAGTAAGAAGGCGTATCTCTCTCTCACACACACACACACACACACACACACACACACACACACACTTCACTGTATTTGTATTATTCAGGACGCTACCCCTGTCGTTTATGGCCGCGTAAGATTTATGAGTTCTCTCGCACCCAGCAGTGTGTGTGTGTGTGTGTGTGTGTGTGTGTGTGTGTGTGCGCGCGCGCGTGTGTGTGTGTGTGTATAAACAGCCCAACTTTCAAACAGATAGCATTCGCTGTGAGCTGCTGAAATGAGAGGATGAGCTCCGTGTAGGTGGGGAAGGTGGGAGCCTGAAATGCGTCCGACTGCAACTTTTCCCTCTTTGTGTGGAAGGATCTGCTCTGAAAACACCCCTCATCACTCATTAACCAAAACCACTAATCAGCTATTTTATTATCTTTTCATTCTTTCTTTTTTTTCCCCTCCTCCCCATTGAGCCACAGTGTGGGAAGACAGAGAAAAAGAAGCAGCAGTGCGGATTTTTCATGTCTATGCATTGACTTGTGAAAGCACGCCGGTGCTTGTAAAAGGATGGCAGTTATTCTTGATTTTCATTGGATGGAAGACGCGCATCGGCGCCTCCGTGTTTCGGATCGAGTCACGGATATTGGGTTTCACAACTGAAACTCTCTTTGCCCTGCAGAGCCATGGAAATCCTCTTTCCATTTTTCTTTTTCTTTTTTTCTTCTTTCCCCCCTCTGGGATGTCAGACATGTAGGTCACTGAGGATGACACGAAGGAATTTCCTCTCACTATGAGATAGAGATTAATATTTTTTCACGCATGCCGCGTTTACTATGCATGGAAACAGCGGACTGCTGCGAATGTGCAATTCTTAAATATAGACCACGGATAATGCGTAGCAGAACAATCTGTTATTTGGTAGGAGAGGAAGTAAAACTTCTTTGTTCTCTTAGAGCTGGGACGAAATTCAATAACAATAAATATCGCAATAACATTTTGTTAAATATCAGTATGACACAAGTTCTTATATGTGTCAGGTGGTGTATGGGCTGCATGTGCAAACACGTATTAGTGTTTTAAACGTTTTACCTCAAATATGTGGAACTTTCTGTTTACCTTATGCCTGTGCTGATTTGTTTCGATGTGATATTTATCTTGACATTTCATCAACATATCACAGATTTTAAATCACAGCCCTGACTACAGTTATCATCTCTGGGTTGCTATGTAGCATTAGCTCCTGAGTCAGTGCAGTGGCTGTTTTAATAAGTGTCTTATCAAATGAAGAAGTGACCCACACATGATTCCTGCGGCGATTCTGACCCAGCGGCCATTACACACACACACACACACACACACACACACACACATCCCTCTGCATTATATTACATTAAAGCATGTCAGTATATTACACACTACATGGCACACACATGGGCACATTCTAATTACAATTAAACTATCAATTCCATTCGATTTGTAACGGAAATATTAAATTGAAACAAATAAAAATACAATAAAAACATATCTGATATTGTCTTTCCGTCCCGTTTTATTTGGAATACAGTGATATTCTAACGAAATGGCCTCATTGGAATACTACTACTACTAAAACTACTACTATTTTAAAAATAATATTATTAGTATTACTAATAGCAATAATAATAATAATTAAATAATGACAATAATAATAATAATAATAATAATAATAATAATGTAAGAAAATGCACTAAAACATTGCGGTTAAACAAAAGGGGGAAACTTGACCTACTTTTGCACAAACAGACGAGTGGATACATACATAAATGGTCAAATAAATATAATAAATGTTTATAAAGCTTGGTCATTTTGATCCAAAAGGAATATACCGCAAGTTCTTTTTCTCCCAAACCAAGTGTCCAGGCTCTGATAACGACACTGCAAACACGCACACACTGCAGGCCGAGCATCACAAACACAAGAGAGGGAAAGAAAACAAGTCCAACTTACCGAGAGATTTTCTCTTATATCCAAATGTTTTGATGAAGGGAAACTGCTTCCAGAAAGCTCCTAGGAACTGTAGTGAAGGAGGGAGGGGGAGGAAGGATAGAAGAAAGAAAAAAGGAAGGAAGAACGAGAGAGAGACGGAGAGATGAGATCAGAAAGGCCTTGGTAAAATCAGATAATCAGACAGTCTGTATCGAACGGCTGGGACATTTACACAGAAACCGCAGACAGGTATTTCTGATTTCTCGCAGAAATCCCGGAATAAAAAAAGTGGTAAGAGCTGCGAGAGGACAGGAGGCTGAAGGCTGCATGGGTGGAAGTGATCTCAGATGTTATTGATTATGGTTATCATATTACACATCCTAATAGGTCTGCCATGTTTTCTCTGCATGCGTTTAAAACCGGTGGGAAACTCCAGTCTGCTAGTCTTTTTTGTTTTGTTTTTTACATTATTTGTCCAGCATTTAACGGTGCAACAAAGTAAACGGAGTTGATTCCTATAAGTAGCCTATGAATATCCAAAATAATAATAATAATAATGATAATAATAATAATAATAATATGAGGTGAAAACTGGAATAATGAGAATGACGCACACATATAACGAAGATAGATTAGAGTAAAACAACAAGTCTGTGTGTCATCCTTCATTAAAATAAATGGTAACTATAATCAATTATTAGACAATTATAATAGCTCTGAATATATATATATATATATATATATATATATATATATATATATATATATATATATATATATATATATATATAAGCAATCATGTAATTCCAACAACTGTAAAAAAAAAATCTGATAATAATAATACTAATAATAGTAGAAATAAAAATAATATCAGATAAGTAATAACAAGCAGACTAATGTAATCATTAGAACCAGCGGCTCCACATCCACCGAGCGGACACAACAACAACACTATCCAGGAAATAAGACACATATCGCGGTCACAAACTGTCACAGGACCCGGTGAGTTTCTCCTCATGTGGGACTGAAAAGCACTCATCCCTCTCTTTTCTCATTATTTCTTCCTCTCTTCCAAACACACACACACACACATCCATTGGTAAAAACTCATCCATTCACTGCTCCACACTGTGACCAACATCTCCTCCTGCTTTGCTGATAAAAAGAAAGGAATGAAACTTGTGTAATAGTATAGAGCAGCATCCATGACCGCAGGATGGAACAGGGCTTTCCTCGTGCTTGCATAAAGTGTCTGCTGTGATTATTAAAGAGGCTGGAAATAAAATCTCAGGCTGCTTCTGTTTCTGCTCGTGACAGCTTCACCCAAACACATAAATCACAAGCGAGGATCCCCCGACCTCCCCGTACCAGCGTGTACCAGCGCCACTGCTGCTGCTGCTGCTGCTGCTGCCGCCGCTGCTGCTGCTGCTGCTGCTGCTGGAAACTTATTTATTGTTTCCCCTCCATGCACTCACTCACTCACCCACTCACTCACTCACTCACAGCTCTGCTGGCCGCCGTCCACCGCCACCACAGCACCGTCATGCAGCCGGGGAGTCCTGAACGGCATGCGTCCCCCAACCCTTCCCACCCTCAGCCCCGCGGGTGAGCCGGGAATTTGGAGCCTCGGAGCAGGAGTGGACTAGTCTAAAGTTGGCCACAAAGTGATGAAGGGGCCGACTAGCTTAGCCAGCTAGCCTACTATGGGCAGAGACAAAGGCATGGGGAGGAGGAGGAGGAGGAGGAGGCCGCCTCCACTCCACAACCCCAAAACAGCTGATGAGCCAAATGTCAGAGCAAGAGGAAGATGAGGAAGAGGGTGAGAGGAAGGGGAAGAGAGAGAGAGAGAGAGTCACATATCTAAAGGAAAACAAAGGTGTAGGAGTTGTTCTCCCTCTCTCTCTTTGTCTCCCTCTCCCTCTCTCCTCACTGTTGATGAAGTGAAAGTTTGGGAGAAAAGGCAGAAGCAGCAGAACTGTTGTGCAGGAGCTCAGAGTGAGTGAGAGAGTGCAGGGTTTTATAGAATGTGTATGAAGTGATGGGTGATGGATGCAGCTCAAATACATCCACACAAATAATCCTGACACTAAACATGTTCCAGGTGACTGTGAATCCCACAGAACAAAACAACCAGATGTCTAAAGCATGGTCCAAAAGTGTGTTCACAGGTTAATGATACAGGGAAAATGTAGCTGCACAGTTATCTTATTGTGTGTTTTAGTTCATTGGTCAATGCTGCATATATTGCTCTAAAGTTGTAAACTGAAGCTCCTTCCAAAAACATTGAACAGAAAAGAACTGATTCTCTTTATATCTTCATTTTTTAAAGTCTCACATATTCTCAAAAAAAACAAGGAAAAAAACGCCCAAAAACTTTATCATTAGCTTCTCTCTGCTCTTATCTGTGCCTGGTCTGGTGATGTCTGGTCAGACTAACACACACACTTGTATCTTTATAGTTGTGAGGGCGCGCAGAGACACAATGCATCCCCCATCACATGTCCTAATCTTGACCATCTTAGCCTAACCCTAACACCACAACCCTAAACTAAACCTGAAGTCCGAACCATTCAATATATTTTTTTGAAAAAGAGTTTTTATTACCAACTAAGAAGCAACGTAGCGTTTGGTGTCTCTTAATGCTGCCATGACAAAGAAAGAGAGAAAGAAAGAAAGAAAGAAAGAAGAGCTTGTGGAATGGACACAGGAAGCGACAGCACTCACTGAAGCACTCACTGTGACATATTGCTGCACAGCTCTCTGAAAGTGACCTTTGACCTGGAGGAGTGATAGCTCAGTTCTTTAATGATGAGCCCATCGGCAAAAAGCCAAAGAAAATCACTTTTCCATTTACTGTTTAAGGTTTTTACCCATAAATCCTGAGCAGTTACTGGAATCACCATCACATTGTTGCTTCATTGTTTTGTATCACATTTCTTACAAAAATAAATGTAATAAACATAAAAAAAAAAAGAAGATTTAAAGCTGCTTTTTAACAGACAAGAAACTGATCAATTCTGGCTTGAAGGCTTCATATGTGGTATATTGAAGATACAAGTTCTTAAAACTAAACTAAATCTCCTCAAATCTTCAGAGTGTGATTAAATGCAGATCACACAAAGTGAACCTTCAGCCTTACAAACCCTTTAATGACTGTGACATTAACAATAACTAAAATGGCATCTGTCCTCAAACAACCTCTCAGATGATCAGTCCAAACTGACCGTGAGTTCGGGCTTCTGGGCATGAACATTCTTCTCAAATGATCTCCATGGTTCGAATTTCGTTTTTTTTTTCTCTCCACTTTGATGGGGATGATATAATATGTGTATTTTTTTTCTTTTGGCTCCTCCCTCTGTAGGGGTCTCTACAGTGGATGATCCATATATTTAGATTTTTCAAACCTCCCATTTTATCCAGACTTAGGAACATAAGGAGTACACTGGGTGTGGCCCCCCTGTGGCTGAGTGT
The DNA here is from genome assembly GCF_019176455.1 of Solea senegalensis. Taxonomy (NCBI): domain Eukaryota; kingdom Metazoa; phylum Chordata; class Actinopteri; order Pleuronectiformes; family Soleidae; genus Solea; species Solea senegalensis. The sequence goes on along the minus strand of NC_058038.1, from coordinate 2,149,399 downwards.
CCAGTTGGTGATGATATAGTATGCTGCAATAATTTAGGATAGAATGTCTAATGGTGGTAAGTCTGCTGCTAACTGGTGGTCGGAGGCTAAAATACAACTCAAAACCACTGTTGAAAACTACAACCATAATATTTCCCTTTCACTAAAACAGTACCACGCCATGAAACATCGCAATATTTGACTAAACCGATGTTAACAAGTTCACTCAGTGACTGTTTGAAAAGCACTTGTCCTCAGAGTCGGTACGAGGCATAAGAGAAGTAAGTTATATATATCTTCAGATATATGTATATAACTAAATAGTGTTGAGCTCAAGTTATGAAAAATGGCTTCTTTTTTTTATTAAATTCACCTTAGGGCCCCATAAAGGCTTGGACAGGCCCTGCTTGTCCTTTTCAAGTCCTTTTTCATGTTTTCATCCACATTTGAATATGTCTTTCCTCTGAAAACACAGTGTTTGACCTCTCCTCGGCCACCAGATCATCACCCCCACCACCACCACCACCACCACCATCACCACCAAGAACTCAGTCAATATCCTCACTTGTTTTCCTCAAAAGACATTTTTCATCAAGTCCATTGGAAGCCTTTTCCTTGAAGTGTAATGAGGTTGAACGGCCATGCAAGCATGCAGCATCTACCACGAGCGACACCATGGATGCAGCCACACCAAATGGGCAGCGATGACAACCCCGCCCTGGGCAAATGACACATGTGTTTCAACACTGTTTTTCACACGGCAGATAAACATGTTCTCCTTCAGCCCGATGTGTAGAGCGGGGAACGCTGTGCATGTTTTTTTTTTGACCATCTACTTTATTTAAAGTAAGCAGCAGCAAATGACTTTGAAATCCATCCTCTGCACAGTCTAAATTTAGAATATCCCACATCTTTGCTTTCCATTTCTTGTGGTTTTGTACTTGACCTTTCAAACACACGCACTATTTATTTCACAACAAGTCCAAATTACACAACCTCCACTCTGAAGCCACTTCTCAGGTCTGCTGTAATGATGCGCCAATCATTTTTTATTTATTTGTTTTTGTGCTGACGTTCCTCATGAAATCTGAACAGAACTTGTACTTATAGAGTCTGTGGCCCTGGGCATCGACATATAACTGAGGCTTTGTACAAAATAGCCATTTGAATATAGCTGTTTAATAACTGTGCAAATTTCCCCACAGCGTGACTAATACAGAATCATCTTATCTAAAACACAGGCTTCTGCTGAGTGAGGTTTAGTTCTCAGTTCCTACAAGAGGCATGCACCGACAGTCAGAGCTGAGCCGTGATTTCAGCAGATTATTAACAAGGTGGGAACCAAGGGGTTGTTTCATGGGGATCACGGGGTTCTTGCTCTTTTAAACCAGGGATGAGCCAATTCGGTATCTGTATCAATACAATACTGGCAACATGATTGTATATCTGACAAAGAAACAAATAAAAACAAACACAACCTCTATAATGTAAGTAGCTCACTTTGCACAAGCAAAATCTCTATGTCATGTGACCAGGACACAGATTAATACACATGGTGATGGCAGTAGATGGTAAATGCATCAACATAATGCTGAAATGTTTAAAGTTTGGTTTTCAAACTGGAAATTTCACTATCATCACAATTTTTGCCGCACTTTATCATCTATTTTCCTCTCAATCGAAGCATAATTCACAAATCTGACATTACGCTCTATTGAAGAAGAACGGAAATTAGCGATTCAGACCATTAACTCCAGAGAAATAAGTTTGCAGACGTTAGAAAACAGAGCCGCCCTGTGGTGGCTATTCAATATATGTTGACTTCTGCATTGGCATCCTTAGGAGAACAAGACGCCTACATTAAGTAGTAATCTTATTCCCACATATTTAAACATTTCTAGGTGTTTACATGAACAGAAACATAACACGACCTCTTTCTATTTATCACTGAGCGATACAACCAAAATCAAGTCCATAGCAACATAGCCACTGCAGGCAGGTTTCCCACATCTACCCTGAGGCGCTCGACCCTGTGTCACCGACAGCTCCACACCATGAACTCATGCCATCAGCACCTTTCTTTGACACCGAGTTAATCTTTATCAGAGATACTAATCTTTAACCCGGCGCTCAAAGAAAGCCCTGATGCCAGGAGAGAAGAAGAGAAATTAACTTGCTTTTTGCCTCCTGGGCCATGAAAAGTGCCAAGCTCACCAAGACTGTCAGGGTTGGAGATGAAGAGGGATGGATGTGACTGTGTGTGTGTGTGTGTGTGTGTGAGTGTGACTGTGTGAGTGTGACATTAACAGGCTTCAAACATTAGTAATGCATTCATTGCCAAAGAAAACACAAGTACTGTAACGTCTAATACATAGTACAATGTAGCTGTGGTTTAGTTGCCTCTGATTGAGAGAGATCTATGTTTGTTATTATTATTATTATTATTATTATTATTATTATTATTTATATTCTGCTCAATTTCACTGATTTGTACCTAAACCTTCCCATTTGCAGTTGTGAATATCTGCAATTACTGTTTTGTCTTTTTTCATAATGATGCATTTTTTTGTGGAGGTCAAGGGTCATGGTGCTGAAAGAAACTGCATGATGACAATACTTTGCATTAAAAAAAAAATATTACAGGAAAGAAAACTGGAAGCAACAATAAACTTACACTATAAAAATAAGAATATTTTCAGGACATTTGACAGACCTTTTAAAGGTACAGTGTGTAAACTGTGGGAAAACGAACTGTTGTTTTTCATTAACCCAGAATGAACCTCTTACATTAATATCAGGAGCCGAGTCAGGTCTACACAGGCAGCCATTTTGGACCACACAAAGGACAAACTCAATGTCTTTGGGGTTGTGATGCTAACTCTGGGTTACATTGGTTCTTCAACATGCTTGAATTGAAGAGTGAGTTGAGGGATATTCAGCTGCAACACGCAACTTCACCAGTATATGTTGCTGTATTTGATCTGCACAGAACTCTGCCATTACCACTGTTTCCTCTGCAGAAAGCCCTGGAATGAATGTCATCAGAAGGATCCAGGAGGATTCTTTAAAGCCTTATCAATGTTTAACTCTTTTAGCTGAAGCTCTGCCACTCACATTGTCCACTGACTGAATATCTCTTTTCAGGCTTTAGTCATTGTGTTTCCATCTCTGTGAGCACAGACGGACGGACGGACGGTCAGGCCCTGTGGCTGCATGTTGGACAACGACAGGTACATTTCCAGTATTCATGTGCGTGTCAGTGCTCTGTGGGGCCAGTAGCACTGCTGCATGTGTTTGTTGTAATCTGTGGTTTTGGCAGTGCCTTAAAAAATGGATTCTCCTAAGATGTTATTGTATTGCTCTGAGGCCTCATTATGCTGAGTGTTGAACAACCTGCACCACTACAACAGGTCGGTATCCGTTTCCTAACAAATGCTCCTCTCGTGACACATGGGATAAGAATAAGAAGCCAGTGATTGTAATATAATCAGGCCACTTGGCCCAGCAGCAGCAGCAGCAGCAGCAGCAGCAGCAGCAGATATAGGCCTGCTACTAAGCCTGTTAGAGCAGGACCGAGTGGCGGATGTATGGATCTGGGCCAGAGCTGTCAGCCTTTATACACTGTGACAGTGTTAGGCACGCCTGCCCCCAATATTTTACTCTGATGGCTGCTTTGCCCATAGTTTGTCAGTGATGTATGAAAAAATCTATTAGACAGTGGCTCTGCTGGAGCGGCTGTGGCTTTTTCACGACTTTAAAGTACTGTGTACCTGGAGGCAAAGCGGAAAACCGCCGAGGTCAAACCAGCTCTGATACTGACAAAACAATACAAAGCAAAACTCAATATAGATAGATAGATAGATAGATAGATAGATAGATAGATAGATAGATAGATAGATAGATAGATAGATAGATGGATGGGCAGAGATGAGTTATATATATGTATGTATATATACATATATACATACATATATAATTAACTTTTTTCACAATGTAAGTGTTTTGTTTTTACAATTTAAAATATATAACATTGTTTTTTATAATAATTCATAAGTATTATTATGGGAAGAATACATTATGCTTTAACCTGTAGAAAATGCAACAATTTGATATAATTCCTATGGTTTCATCTCCTGTACTTAAAGCTACAGGTGGCTTTCATAATTAAGCAGCATATTGAGATGACACTTAGTGCAAAACAGTCATTCAAATTTAAATGGTCAAATAGTCACATTTGTTCATATAGCTACATGTGGTTAGATGAAAAGTTTGTTTTTGTTGCACCATTTGCTGTGTGTGTTTGTGTGAGTTTGTGTGTTTTGAGGGTGGGGATGGGGGAGAAAAGGACATGACAATGTGTGGAATGGGGGTCTTGAGTAAGCAATCTTTTCACACTACCATAAATCACGTGTGGCTAACATGCATCTTTTTTTACACCTAGACATCAGGTCACTATCTCTCTCTCTCACACACACACACACACACACACACATCTATGCTGTCCAAACCACAGTGAAGAGGACAGAGAGAAGGCATGGCGAGGTGTCCTCCTCCTCCGCGCCCTCTTGTCTGTTACCTACATGTTGTGTGAGGCATCTGTCCTCAGCTGCCTTCACACACCGAGGAAGAAGAAGAAGAAAGAAAAGAAAAAAAAGTTTCTGTCTGTGTAGCATTCGAGCTTGAAGACGCGGCCACTGCACCCTGTGGATGCCTGATGCGAGCTTGGAGCGCGACCATGCACGCATCACACAACAGATAATTAATGACATGTCGGGCGGTGGAGCGCGTGGGATGTGGGACGCCTCGGGAACACACACGGGGACAGTGAGCGAGACACAACCCGGCATATCATACCTGCTGATCCCTGGATGATTCTGCTCCTGGATCTATCTCTTCTCCTGCTGCTGCTGCTGCTGCTGCTGCTGCTGCTGCTGCTGCTGCTGCTGCAGAAGAGGTTTTCCCTCTCCCTGGATGCTGAGTGTTTCTGGACACAGACGCTGGAGATTATTGAAGACAACACAATCCCTTGTTGGAAAACCGTGCGTAATTGGACGAATATCCTCCACTGCGTTATTACGCACGGCTCGGCTCTGGTCTAAGGCGAGTTCAAAATGGCAGTGACTCGGCATCCGTCCTTGGTTAAAGCCCCGCGTTGCCTTTAAACCTCCTCCAGCTGCTGCTACTGCTGATGCTGCTGCAGCCACTGCAACGCATCAGCAACACAACGCAGCGCAAAAGCTCCTAGAATTCTTATACACAAACGGGTTTACTGCTCGGTCTGGGGGCTCGTGGTGCTCTATACTTTAATCTAAAAACACGCCGCGTGCGCGCGCTCACCCGCCCCCCCACCTAACCTCTGCCTAACCACCCACCTAACCTCTGCGGAGCCGGTGCGCGGTCGGGTCTCCCGCTTGCCCCCTTCTCCCTGGAGTACGCGAGCTCCGGTGCAGGCCCGTGGGTTCTTCAGCTTCTCCTGCCTCTTCTCCTCCCTCACTTCACCGCTTCCTCGTGTGCCATCCACTGGCGTCTTCCATGCAAACACGCCGCTCCTCTCCTGTTCCGTGGATCCACACTGTCTTGTGACCTTCTACACAGGCCAATGTGTTTCAGATTTGTCTCCGTGATTGCGAATGGATTACTGAATATCTACCTAACACTTCCTTCACCTCCTTCTTCGAACTCCCCTCTCTCTTTGCGCGTGTGTCCTCTCCTCGCTCGGACTTCGCAGGCTTGTTCCTACGCGAACTGACACCCGTGAACTGTTTGTGAACCGGGGCTCCTGACTGACAGCTACGACAGGTCCCTGTAGATCCTAGGGAGTTTGGAGAAGGGAAAGAAAAGCAAAGAGAAGGAGTGGGGAGGAAGAGGAGAATCTGGTTCTTGTTCCTGTTCAATACTCCTATGGGTCTGGTTAAGGGTGAAAACAGGGAGGTTAGCGTGGAGCAGCGTGACCTGGCTGTGCGTGGAGGGCCAGGTGTTGGTTATTACATGGCGTCAAACAGAGAGCGATCAGAGGAGACGAGGATGAGGGGAGGAAGGAGGGGAGAAGAAGAAGAAGAAGAAGAAGAAGCAATTCCGCTGTGATTTGACCCGCATGTGTGCGTCTGCACTGCACGCATATCTGTAGAAGGAAGTGTTTTCTTGTTTACACAGGTTCACAGATAGATTATCAGAACCACGTCGTGTCCATTAGTCACGTAAAAAGACAAAATCAAACTTTAATCCTTTCAGCGACATGAACCATACAACCGTAATCCGAGTTTAACAACTCTCAACTCAAGACCTAAAGTTATTAAAAAATGAAAATTGTTGTGTTAATGGACATAACATCGGGTAGCATAATGAAATAGTCCGAGTACAGCTCGTCAGCATGGAGGACATTCTGGACAGACTGGATATTAACTATAATTCTTCCCCTTTTCTGCCCTGAAGCGAAACAGTGACCGTTATTCATTGTGTGAAATAAATCTCAGACATGCACTTGGCTTTCTTCCTCACACACAGTGTGCGCGCGTGTTATCTGCCCACGCATACAACCTACATACACGCGCACACAATGAGAGGAGGAGAGATAACGCGAGGAAGAAGAGCAGGGAAGAGAAGTTCAATTACACATTATTTGAACGCCATTTATATATATTTTTGTGTGTGTGTGTGTGTGTCCGCGCACGTGATAAAACCAAGAGAAGGAGACACAGCCAGCTCGCGCAGGCAGGACACATTTCCGGTGGTGTCTGTGTCTTATCGCTGCGGTGCACGCATGCAGGCCCGTGGATGGAGGGAATATATATGTTGTTGGGATGTGGATCTCGGGGTGTGTTTGTGTGTTGTGTGTGTGTGTGTGTGTGTGTGTTACAGTTTCAGCCGCTACATTTTTACGCGCCTTGAAAGAATCAGTGACGATTATAAATTAGCGCGTGGCGTCTTGATGATTTATTTTCCAACGGGAGGATCATTCCAGCGCGAGGCGAGGATGTATCACGGTGCATGATGGAGCACGAGACTGGATATCTGCAGCTTGTAAGAGATACTCAATTCCACACACTACTACTGCTACTGATAATAATAATACTAATAATACTACTACTACAACTACTACTACTACTAATAATAATAATGATAATAGAAATAAGAATAAAAATAACAATGATGATAATAATAATCATAATAATAATAATAATATAAATAAGTATAACAACAAAAATGATGATAATTATGATACTAATAATAATAATAATAATAATAATAATGATGATGATGATGATAATAAACATATAAATTATAAAAATACACATTATTAGTATCATAAAGGAATATTCTGTCTAATGTTACAATAATTATTGATCACAGTATTTTAAAAAGGTATTAGATTTCTTTTTTCTATCTATCGGTTGATTTGAAGAGCCGTTGCCTCGTGTTAACGCGACTCCCCCACACACCCCACACTTAAATCTTTCGCTTGTTAACGTCCAGTGGCTGCAGATTTATGATGCCGAGCGGTTCCCTGATTAATGTCTGACTGTTTTCGGATATTCTCTGCTCCATTTTTCTTTATTTTTTCCCTCCACTATATTTTGGAGAATCTTTTTTTTTCTTTTTTTAAAATTCTGGCTGTAGGTATTTGCGATGTTCCACTTGTTATTAAGTATTCTAGTGGCGATTATATCGTGTGTAAACCCTCAACATTAAATCAACTCCACGCGGCTTTTTATTGTTTAGCTCAGAGCGGATTAGACCAATGATTACTCACTCTTGTCGTTAGATTTATTTGCGCTGCTCCTTTTATTTTCATGTATTCTAATTGTTTATTTCACATCGTCTCTCCTTTCTGCATTATCCTCAAACACATATAGGCATTTTTTTCGGGGTGCGTAGAAAATGCGCTAATATAAAACGGAGTTTGCGAGACAATATGGCTGACAAAACCACTCCAGTGAGTGGGAAGATACTCCTTGTTGTGCAGCCCTGTCCGCGTGCGGTGCTTTTTGCAAGCACGCCTCTTGCAGACGCGTGGGTTTGCAGCGACCTTGTCTTTGACCACACGCAAGAAAATGATGTTTCATTCACACAATCGCACACTTTCTGTGCGGTTTAAGGAAATGCGACGTTTCCTTCAGCGTTTTTCTAACATTGGGAAATAAATGTGAACGCTACAGGCAACGACAAAAAGCAAAGCTCAGCTTGTTTTTAAAGGGCTAATGCGTCAAAATCAGCAGCAACGGTAAATGTACAGCCGAGCTTAAGATATTATACGCACACACGCACACACACACATATATATGTACATATATATATTTGTGTATATATATATATATATATGTGTGTGTATATATACATACATATATATGTGTATAGATGGTGGTAATGACAGAGAACACCAGTATCCTGTGGTTTAAAATGGCCGTTTCCAGTGAAATAACCCCGATGCACTTGAACATACTGTTACATTAAAACAGTATAAACCAAATGAAAAGCCTGCAGCAACAACAGCAGCAGCAGCAGCAGCAGCAACAGCAGCAGCAGCAGCAGCAGCAGCAGCTCTCGTGTTTGATTATAAACCGTTTTCTCTTGCCTTCTTTTATTCCGGTAGCGCCTCACACGCCACGGTTTCTATGTAAACACTCATTTCAAGGCTGACGTGTTCGTGTTGCGTTCACTGTCTCTTCGCCCTGCAGCCATGTACTGTACTGTACCTGTGCTCCTCACGAGCACGGGCATACCTGTTCCCATATGTGGGCGCACAGGACGTGCAGCAGCAGATCATGTTGAAGCGTTTTGATCGCACGGAGGCCTCACAGGGGCTGAAACCCTCCTCCTTCCTCCTCCTGCAGCTCGGATACAGAGCAGCTCTAATGGATGTCAGACGGGGGAGTGATATCATTTCTCAACACCGTTTCAAATATTTGAACTATTTCTGCCCGGGTTTGATGTGGGGACTATCTCGCCAGACAAAACACACTTAACAGTGGACACATGCCTGGGATAAGATAAGATAAACCTGCTGCTGCTGCTGCTGCTCACTCTCAGACTGTGGTTTGAACGCAGCACATGTTGGGGAAGCGTTTTTTTAATTCATTTGCAACTAAACTTGTTGTCTTCGCGCACAAGGGGAGCGTGCATTCAGCAGCAGCAGCAGCAGGACGGACATCAGGAGGAGTTGGCCTTTGGAAACGTCCATCCTTGCGCTTCCACGACACCCGAATCAGATACGTGGTGCAGAGAAATATATAAATATGTGTGTATACATGGAAACGTCACCTCCTCCCCCCTCTCTCTCTCTCTCTCCCCCCCTCTCTCGTCTCTTTGTGTCCACAGAAATGAGGCAGGATATTGTTTTTGACACGGCGGCGGTCTGGAGGCATACACATTTTGAAAAGCGCCACTCTCTGCCTGCCTATTATGTGACGGGAAACCACGGAGACGCTCTAATTTGGTTACACTAAGGTTTACACCGGTGCAGTGATGGAGGAGACACACGCACACACACACACACACACACACGCACGCGCGCACACACACACAGACGATGGAAATGTAATTGTAAAGTGAATCCCGGTGCCCACCCATCCATCCATCTGCAGGGCATGCTATAACATAATTGTTATTCTTATTCTTCTTATTATCATTATTATTATTATTATTATTATTATTATTATTATTAGTAGTAGTAGTAGTAGTAGTAGTAGTAGTAGTAGTAGCCCCGGAGACAAATGAGTGTATACTTAAATGTACTAAAACTATAATATTGATTAGAATACCATTGTGTTCATACTAAATTCAAGTGCAACACAAGTATATGTACTTGTATATCTACGAGTAACGCTTCAGAACAGGAGACACATACATACTGATATTTAAACGTACATGTGTTTTGTTTGTATGAAATGCCCTTGAATTAAAGTGTACTTCTTAAACTAATGTTGTTATATTTTTTGTTTTATAATTATTATGACTATTATTCAAACTGTATCAACAGCATGTTTCTATCATGGTGGTTCTGTTGGGTATGAGCTATATATGTACATATATAATATATATGTATATGTATGTGCAATAACATACATGTGCTGCTATTACTATGAGCTTATGAGTCTATACCATACCCACACACACACACACACACACACTACTCAACCTATAGCAATGGGGAGGCAAATACCACACAACCACTTCACATTGTCCCATATGCATTTGAGAGTAAAGCGAAAGCAGTTTTATAATAGACAGAAACATGAAAACATGGAAGTGGACCCAAGTAAGAAGGAAAGAAGGAAAGAAGGAAAGAAGGAAGGTCTGATTCCCAGTGAAGGCTTTGAGCATAAGCAGAGACACTGACAGTGCTGACATGAATAATGGCGCACAGCTCCATTCCAGCAAACATCCAAAGAAAATACCAAGGAGAAGAAAATGAATTCACCTATAGGAGAACTTCAATGTACATAAACAACCACGCTCTCATCTGGAATTAGTAGAAGCAGATGCATCATGGGGGATTCCTATTTAGTTGTAGCCGAAAAGTAAGTTGCTTTGTTGACATGAATGAAATACAACATACGCCAGAGTCTCAGCGCTTCTGTCATCAGTGCAGAAATCCCTCCAGATCAAACCAAGGCCGCGGCCATATTGTGCCTTCAGAGAAGTGCTGGACAAGACCCGGCATCATTTAGCCCTGCAGCAGCAACAGCAGCAGCAGCAGCAGCAGCAGCAGCAGCAGCAGCAGCGGCGGTGGTGTGGCTTCTTTGGCTGAAGCTACTTGGACTCACTCACACCTCCTGGCTAGATGGATGAGATTCCCTGACGGCGGCGAACTCTTGTTTTATGAGATTTCACGGCGGCCGAGGCGTCGCCGCTGTGCCAAATTTAAACAAATCTCCCGTTAATTGGTCGCCGCAGTAATTCAAGACCCGGAGCCACGGCCAGCTACTGTCACACTGAGTATGACGAGAGAGAAAAGAAAAAACACCCCGAGTTATAATCAAGTGTAAAGGAAAAAGCACGGGGGAGTGTGTGTGAAGGAGGGAAGGAAGCAAGCAAGGAAGGAAAATACCCTTCTCCTCCTCCTTTCCTCTTTCTCTCTCCCTCTCTCTCTCTCCCTCTGTGCTTCCTAGTTCCGGTGCATCATCATCACCATCAGTTTGCCTTCATGCATCCACCGTCCAAGCAAAGGAAAGAAAAAAGAAACATGATTTATCGCGAGCACAACCATAAACAACAGCACTCCCTCACAAACACACAATGGCAGCGGCGGCCGCACGCTGACACCCTGCCTCACTATAAATCAAGAAGAAGTAGCAAGCTGAGGAGGGAGGAGAGAGAGAAAAAGAAGGAAGAAGAAGAAGAGGGAGAGAGGGAGGGATAGACCGAGGCGGATAGAGAGAGATGTAGAGGAGGACAGGAGGTGAAAGGAGGAAAGATGAGAGAAGAATATCCAACTCAACTCAGCTTCCATTCCAATACTCTCCTTTCTTTTTGATTTGCAACCTTTAAACAATGGCTGATGGTGATGATGATGATGATGATGGTGGGTGGGGGGGCCAGGTGTGTAAACAAAACACTTAACAGCAACATGCACGATGAGGATGATGGGTATGTGTGTGTGTTTTTGGAGTGTGTGTGTGTGTGTGTGTGTGTGTGCGGGGGGAGAATATTTACCACGGTGTTTAAAAAATGATTCAGTGAGAGGAAAAGGCTGCCGCGGCGAAGATGAGGAGGAAGAACAAGCAGAAGAAGAAGAAGAAGAAGAAGAAGAAGAAGTGTGGCTCTTTCCCCGCGTGCAGTCCACTCGCTCTCTACGCTTCCTTCCTTCCTTCCTTCCTTCCGCAGTACTCACGGCGTCCACAGCGACCCGCAAGACGCACGCCCGTCCAAATTTGTTTTATTGCAGCCCCTTCCTTCTCTCTTTTTCCTTTCCACTCTCTCTCTCTCTCTCTCTCCCTCCCTCTCTCTCTATCTCTCCCCCTTCTCCGTTGGCGTTGTTTCTCTCGCTCTCCCCTGTCCTCTCTCTCTCTCTCTCTTCCTCTCTCTCCCCCTCTCAGCTATGGGGGGGACTTGCTTGTATTCTTTTTTTATAAGTTGAATTTCCCACGTCACACGCCAACAAGGAGCACCGCGCCTCACTGTTGTACTCCTGACGAATACATATTCGTGTTCTTTAACCTCGGCATTAATAATTTAATGAGTCACGTGACGTGTTTTGTCGGGGCGGGGGGTTGAGTTGGTGGGGACGGGGCGTCTTAGTTCGTGGGACCCTGGCAGTGCTGGTGCACGAGGAGGAGATTTGGTTTTAAAATAAATGAAATTTAATTCAAAAGAAAAGAAAAAAAAAAAAGTGGAGATTAAAAAGAGTTAAAGAGGGGAGTTGTGTTGACCTTTCAGTCTCTTTTAGGTCTGTAGCAGAGAGAGAGAGAGAAAGAGAGAGGTGATTGTCACCAACTGCTATCTCTCTCTCTCTCTTTCTCTGTTCTTTTTTAAAAAGAAAAATGACTGCAAGTCTCACACGCTTTCTTCGTTATTCCTCACTGTCACATCTGTCTCAGTTCACCGTTACTTGGCAGAACAAGAGAGGAAAATGAAAAAAAGAAGAGGAGACACTGTCCTGTCTTATATTTCAATACATCCGTTTTACAGAAAATATGTAGAAAGTGTTCGAAGTCAGAGAGGAAAACTAATTATTTAACAGGCGCGTGCACACCGCACAATCTAGATTTAAAGTGTTCCTGGGAATATTTGTCATAGAAATGAACACCCCCAAAATGTGAGCCATCTACTTTATTATTGCCGGGAAACTTTGGACTAAATTGTTAATTAATTTGCTCTTTTTATTAATTCGCAAATTTAAATAACATTAATTAATTTGTTTCACCCCAAAATTCTTACATCACATTTTAAGAGAGGGAGACAAGAAGGAAGAGGAGAAGAGAGCTGTTACACAAAAGAGATGGCGATAGTGATGGAGATGTGTGAGAGATGAATGAAGGAAAGGGAAAGAAAGATGGAGCGTGTGAGACCAACCAAGAAAACACCGGAGAGACAAAAAACCCCGTCGCGAGGCCGCGCGCGCGGGGCAGCAACAATGGAAGGTTCCAGTCAGAGCAGAACAATGGAGCTGGAGACACCAAGGAGAAATAAGAAGACGAGAAAAACATGGAGAGAAGAAACACTTCAAGGTCAAACAATGGGCCCGCGCGGCAGCCTCGAGACACGCACGAGGCTTTCCCTACACGCGAGGATGGAATGAGAGTTTTATGAAGACCTAATGAAAAATGAAATATAAAGAAGTCAATATGCGGGGAATTAGAAGAGTGGACTCCTCGTGTGGACTGCGTGCTAAAAATATGAAAATATTCAATTCACTTACCCTGAAATAAATACAATAAACGAATTAACAAAACACCCTCAAGGAAATAAAACAATAACTTATTTTTGACCTGAAAGAAAAAAAAAACAATCATATAAGTCGAGTCGTTTAAAGTTGCGTTCACGGACCACAGATGCGCTTCCCTGAGATTTATTCTCCTCTTTCCTTTTTTCCTTTTTTTTTTTTGTAAACCCACAACAAGATTGGAATCAAACATTCGCGGCGGTGATGATGGCGCGCGTAATGACGGCCATAAATTATGGCAATCACAGTGTGAAACAACAGCTATAAGATAAGTCGCAGCAGCAGCAGCACGAACCTGCACGCGCAGAATATACAGCAATGTACGAATCAGCTCTGTAAACTTGGCACAAACACACACACACACACGCGCGCGCGCACACACACATACAGAAAGTCATTCAGTCTTGGTTATAAGCAGAAATGTCAGCTTTGAACAGCAACAATAATAATAATAATAACAAAAATAATTATATTCCTTATTATTATGTGGTAACAGATTAGCATTAGACTTTTGGTTAATACAAGCCTTCTTCCATAAGTGATGTTGGGTGATTATTTATTTATTGAGTTTAGTTAGTAAGTTAGTTATTATTTTTTATATTATTTCTAGGCTTGGTGCAGAGCAACACTGAGGGTCCACTGGGCTAATTGAAGAGATGCTGCTGGAGTTGTGTGTGGGGGGAGTTGCAGAGACTGGGGGTGGTTGGTTGGTTGGGGGGGGTTCTTGGTCCATGATGGATTAAGACAAGGTAAATTCTTCCCTCTCGTTAATGATTAACTAGCTTTGAATTAAAAAAAAAAGAAAAAAAAGAAGAAAAGAAAAGACAGAGAAACTGAATATCTCTCTTTGTTCAGGTGGAGAATGGCCATAAAATTAAAGTGTCCAGTGTGTGATTAAGTGGTCACATGCTACATCACTGAAGAAAATGATTGTTATTATTATTATCACTATTATTATTAATATTATTACTGCTGTTGTTGAGACTGTATGTGCTGAGCTGGAAAAAGGGAGAGAGAGAGAGAGAGAGAGAGAGAGAGAGTCAGTCAGAGTCAGAGAGACAGAGATGGATTTACCGAGCCCCGACATGTCGTCTTTTACTGCGGCTCGTAAATCTGTTAAAGGCGGCAACACGCGCGCGGCCGTTTTTTTTTTGAAATATATATATTTATATCCCTCTACTGCGCGAGACGTGAGGTCTTCCCCCGCGCTGTTAGATAGAGAGAGACAGAGACAGAGACAGAAACATCCCCGCGGCCTCTCCCGACTAAATGTTAAGGACCACATCAAAATCAATAATAAAAAATAAAAAAAATTAAAAAAATTAAGCATGGCGGTGCTATTTCTCTGCTAATAATAATTCATTATTATGATTTTTAAACACGAGACGGCGAATACGCGGGAGTTATAATTGATATTCGTGATTGGAGGGCGCGCGCGTATGTAGTTTAACAGCAAACGCAGCGCTTTGTAATAGGCTGCTGCTGTCAGACGTGTCAGGACATTGATCCTGTCATGTGTGAAGTGTGCGCACAGTAAAAAGAAGAAGAAAAAACAGCCTCACCATAATAAAAGACTGAGAGAGAGAGAGAGAGGGAGGGAGAGAGAGAGAAAGAGAGAGAGAGGGGGGGGAAACCTGCTGGGCTTAAGTACACATCAATTACACTTTATGACTTTTCACATTTTTACGTTTGCTCTTCTCACGCTGCTCCTTCAGCTGAGTGATCCACTGTGATTTACTGCCAACAACACGGACGACCCTCCACGCGCGTGGCCCTCTTCTCCCTTCTCCACTCACACGTTTTGGCCAAATGCTTTAGGGTCTTAATACTAATGGAGGCGCACTTCAAGTTTACAGCTCATATAAACTGTGAGAGTGAATAGACATGTGATCTTTAATGTGGGCTGTAAAAACACGGGTGGGAGACTGCTAAAAATAAACAAACAGGCCACAGACTGATGACTACAGATTAACGTGAGGGATGAAATGTCCTATAGAATCTTTAAATCTCAGATTGATGAGATGAAATAATTATTACATACACGAAACGGATTCAAAAATGTAAACTGATTCTGTTGTGAGCCAAAAAAAAGAGAGATGCTTTTCACCTTTGTTGTAGTCCACACCACAGGATGTTATTAAAGACCAGCCTCCTGCACGCGCTTTGTCATCAGGATATTGATAAGTAAAAGCATGAAGGAAGAGGGAGGCGGAGCTGCAGGCTTGTTTAATACTGTACTATCAATGCGCCTTCACGGGCCTATAATGCCCCGCCATTAGTTACACACACACACACACTTTGCTGAAGTGCATTTATCACTCACATCTAAAAGGATATGAGCGCTGCATGCTGCAACAAACAACAGCAAACAACAACGACAACACCACTTGTCTCCATCCCAGTGAAGCAGCATCACTCCGCAGTGAAGGATACTGATACACGAATGCATGATTCATGAGTCACGGCAGTGGTAATTGTTAATATTTGATCCTTGGTTTTTAAATACAAAGCATCTGGGTTGCCAGGTTGTGATCCCACAACGGATTTTACACACAGAGGGGAAATAAAGGAAGGACATAATCATAAAAGCAGACGTATTTTCCCGCAAATAACGCGTCAAGACAGCAGTTAAAACTGATAAATGGCATATTGTCTGCATCACTTCCCTTCAAAACCTGAATGTGTCATTGACTAGTGTTTAAACTAGCTGAACTAACTAAAAATACTACAGTTTAAGCTACGATCTGCCTGTAATAGGACAATAAAAATAAAAATAAAAATAGTTTTAATGTTCATGCATTTGTTACAGATGAACTCGGGAGTTTTGAGTTATGTGTAATAAAACAAACTCTTCTTATTGAACATAAATCATGTGGTTTGCACTTGTGTGAATCACGTTGTATTAGTTGTATTGTTCCATGCACTGAAGATGTTTGAGTTTATTTACTCTGCAGATGTAATCCAAGGGTTACATGTAGCTTTGAAAACGAACATTTTAGCTTTGAAATAAAGTCACATTTTCCACTTAATGAACTCAAGACAAACATGGCCAAACAAGTCTGCAGTGTTTGCGGATCCTGATTTTATTACATATGAACTAGCTTTAAATTATTTAAAAGAACTACCTCATTCAGAATACATATTACACAGTTGTGCAGCAGCATTGTAGCCACTGCACTGGCCTGGGTTATAGAAACGCGCGCGTGCACTCGACATGCGCGTGCGGGTCACCATTATTTGGCTCTGCCTTTTTAATACTTAATACATGTCTGCTATTAAATTGGATCACAGTCTGCACACACACGCACATGCGGTGCAGTACTAAAAAAAGGGCTGGCAGCCATATATCTCCAGTGCCGACCTCCTCCTGAAGCCCGCGCGCCTGCACCGTGACCTCTCCGGCTCCTCGCGCTCTCCGACATAGTAAATTTCTCGAGCCAAAGCGGCTGCAACAAGCGCGGGGAGAGAAAGAGAGAAGAGGGGAAAAAGCACGTGGGGGATTTGTCTGGCAATTAGCAAACCACCGCGAGGCCAGAGAGAGAGAGAGAGAGAGGGAGAAGTTAGTGTAACATGTTTCAAGTGTGTGTGTGTGTGTGTGTGTGTGATGATCCTCTGAAAGCCTGCAGCTTCCTGTGTAAATCTGCTGTTGAAACATCAGCTGTTTCCACTGTAAAAAAAAACAAAAAACTAAAAACATGAGAATGAGAGTGGAGCTAATCTGCAGAGGAAAGGCCTCTCTGTCTCACCTGTGTGGAGGACTTCCCTTCTCCTCCCGCTGCTCCTGCACGCTCTCCCTCCACACTTATTTAACTGCTAATCCCACTGAGATTACGAAATGAAATGCAAATCTAGATGGGGAGACGCACCAGGGCAGAGTCGTAAAGCCACAGAGAAGAGCGAGCACATCTCAGCATATACTGAGGCAGAATCCACATCACTGTAACACTAATGTGTGCCCTCACTAACGAAGAGCTCAGTGGGCTTTTATATGCAGAAGCAGAGCAGCAGGGGGCTTCATTTAACAAGCATGTTTTTAATGAACCTGCATGAGCTCACTGCACAATTAGATTTAGTCGGTTCAAGGTTTCAGGCTGAGAAACTTTACAAACTACTGCTACTGGGGTTTGTGTACGAATCAATTAAAGCTATAGATGGACTTATGTTGTTAAATGGTTGCCTGGGTGCACAGAATATCAATCTGGTTCACGGGGTAAATGCATTTTCTGCATCACATTTTCTCACGTATTCTCATTTGTTATGTTATTTGTGCGTTTTTGCATGAAGACCAGAAGAGAAATGGTTTCAAGTTGCCTTCAAAGGCCATTATTGTGCCAGCACGCTCTCCCGGGATAACAAAGCATTTCGTCAGACCATGGGAAATGTTTGACTTTACAGGGTTTATGGTACATGAGTATATTCTAAGGCTTTATGGAAACCAAACACTGTTATTTTAGACTCTGAAATAACACTTTTGTTGACAAAATGCCTAATATGCTTTTT
Organism: Solea senegalensis; assembly: GCF_019176455.1. Lineage (NCBI taxonomy): Eukaryota > Metazoa > Chordata > Actinopteri > Pleuronectiformes > Soleidae > Solea > Solea senegalensis. The sequence continues at coordinate 2,131,539 of NC_058038.1, read as the reverse complement.
ATGTACAATAATGCCTTTGCAGCCCAAATGAACAAACCGGAGCAAGCAGTTCCAGTTGTTACTATCATGTGACTTTGACCTAAAGTTTAAAACATCTGAATTTAGAAGAACCCTCTTTCTAACCAGTCTATCTATCCTATATCCTCTCTGATATGTAAAGGCCACGATATACAGGTTTTCTCTGGGTTTTCCGGCTTTGTGGGAGGAACATGCAGATTAGGTTAACTGGATGATCCAAGTTAACCATTAGACATTAGACGTTAACCATTAAGCATCAGACGAGAAGACACATCCAACGTTTGTTTACTACTGAAACAGAAGTGAAGCGTCCTCTTCTGTTTCTGCTTCTGGAGAATTTGACAATGCTGCACGTCAAAATAGTTCATTCTGAGACTTGTGATGCACGCGTATACACACCACAATCTGATCCACATCAGATCCACATACAACACGGCATGGCTGAGGCATCGTTGCGGTTTCCAAACCAAAATTCGAACGGACTACTGTATTCACACTGAAAATACATTGGTCCAGATCCTGAAAAAAGTGCTTGCTGGTGTGAAAGCGCTAATAGAGACAAAGAGTGTGAGACATCTGCAAGCTGTCCACCAAGCAGCAGACCACCGTTCCAGACCAAATGTTGAAAGATTTGCAGGCTGTCATAGGATGATGATTTCATCCCGTTTGGAAGACAAGATTAACTCTAACCCTCAAAAAACATCCATGCGTTTTCTGCCGAAGAACAACCACATTTATAACCAGAAAATGCTTTTCACCCATATTTCTGCCAACAGTGGCACAAACACTTAAATACGGTCACAGTCTGCACGTCTGCACACATAAAACAGGAAACTCGGCCTTACATGTGGTTCTCACAACACATGATCCTGTTGACTGCATGCTGCACAGGCTGATACAGTATACGCTGGTCCTCTTAGAGAATAATGAAGACAAAAACAACATGGAAGTGATCAGACACTTCAATGTTCTGCAGCTGAAACTCCGCAGGGGGCAGCTTTAACCACATGTGTCGCACCACAGCGTCAATCAAAGTGTCTGCACTGTGCAAGACTTTTGATCTACACTGCAGATTCATCATAAACAACTATAATGACAATGCTGAGGCTTTAGAGCTTTAGATTGAACACCCATAAGCCTAAATATACATGTTTTCAACGCTGAACAAATTTCACAAGATGGATCCAAAATCAATGGGATGCCAGATTTGTTTAGTTCCCGTTTTTAACAAGGAATTCAAAAGGGAACTGATATCAATCTGCAGAGCTAGCTACAGGTTCTCAAAGAAGAACTTCAATTTACTGCACCATATAAGATGTGTGTGTCTACCATAGGCTGACTGTATGCTGAGTAAGCTAGATTATGGTGCCTACTTTGATCCTCCTCAGGTGTGATCTCAACAAAGCTTGGACCCAGTTCCCAGGATCATGTTTCTTGGAATTGTATGTGCGCTCATAAATCAAAATTACACAGTCACACATACAGGCGTGCAGTGATTTAGGCACTTATGGCAAAAATGAAGGAGATGATTATAAATGTGTTTGGTTTAGCCCAGTGTTGGCAAAGATGGCAAACAGTCATGAGCCAAATACGTTAATGATTTCCATCCATATATGTAGATGTTTGTTATATTGATTACAGCAGCATTTTATTCATGACATTTAAACACATATGCACATAAATCTGTGGCAACATTGTGCACATTTGTTCGAGGACCCCAACAAACATCTTTGTGACCCATCTGTGGGTCCCGACCCAGTCTTTGGGAAGCATTGGTCCTCTCCCCAAAACACAATGTTACGTCTTCCAAACACCAAAGTGTGCGCCAATAAAAAAAAAAACTTACACAAACAAACCCTCCACCTCTGTTAGTGGATGATGTCGCGTCAGAAATGCTGATGTGACAAGTTCACCAAAATGAAACAATCAAATTTTGCATGTTGTTTCTCCTGGTTTGCAAAAACCATAAGGTAAACCGTATGGTCTAAAAATGAAACATTATTCACTTGTAGATTGATGTTTTTGATGCCACCATCACAGCACACCATGCATATGGTGCAGACATGAATGGACGCCGAGCGAAAAATGAAAACAAAGCTGTGTGATTTTGAGCAGAGTCTCACAGCTGAACAAGACAACACACCCAGAAGGACAGGATGATGATGGACCCAGGAGAGGACCCTGCAAGTTGCAAGAGATTGCATCAGTAACACTACAGATGTTTTAGGAGACCTTGGAGGAATTTAAAGAGGGAAATGAAGGGGCCATACGCTGCATATGGGAAGCATTTTACAGCAGCAAAAGAGGGCACAGTGGGACAAAAGTGGCCAACAGCATTTTCCCCATATGCCACTGTTCCTTTGATTAATCAGTACTGGCCCAACACAGACAGACACACACACTCACACACACCACCTCTCCCAGCTGGAGGTCACATTACCAGGCTGGAACACGACCAGCAGCCACCAGCACTTTAGTCAATAGTGGTAAGAGAACTGCACACATTTACAGCAAAATATCAGTCGTCTGTGCCGTTTGATTTGAATGATTCAATCAAAATGAGTGTCACATCCTGATTTTTCAACCAAACAAGTATGTGTAGAGATGCCCGGCGGTGAAAGAGACCACACACTGCAGCCTTATAGGAAAACGAGGAGGTGCAGGCTCTGTTTACACTGAGCACTCAGTCTGTGTACATACTGTCATCCTGACCCTTTCATACCAAGTCACACAGGTAAATGCCTCAACAGAACACGCCTTCCTTCGATGCCGAGTGCATCACACCCATACACTACACAACGTTTTCACGCCTCCGTTCCATTAGGTGGCGAAATGACTGCTTTCAGCTTGTTAGTATCACGTGTTTTATGGTTGACCTAATGCGTCACAGACCTAATCAACTTTAGCTGGTGGCTATTTGGTACCATTTCAAGTATCATTGTGTGTTTTTCTACCATCCATTAACTTCAAAGTATACAAAACATTAAGCTAACAGAGCATGAATTCAGTCGGGTGTGTTTTTGTTGGCATGTTTTTCTTGCTGTTGTCGTCGTCTTCCAAACCCCAAGGAGGTTGGATTTGTGGACGATGCAAAAAACTGCTGAGGCCCGTTTAGGTCTCGTTGTGTAAAAGTATGTTTGCATGAGATAGTCAAAATGAAATGCTACTTTATCAAAATTAAAAGTAGTAAAAAGTCAGACTCACCCACCAGAGAATGTCATCAGGAGATGAACTACAATAACGCAAACCCAAGCCTAAGATTTGACCTGGAAATAGTAGAAGAAGACGATATATGGAAGAAGACAACAGGCTGGGGCATTTAGTAACGGATGAGTTGACCGGGATTATACTCTGTGTATTATTATTATTACGTTCATGGATGGTAGAAAGACAGGAAATGGTGCTTGATGTGAACTGCTAGCTTGGTTTGCCATAATAAGTCAAACAAGCAGAAAAGGGCCATATCACCACCTAGTGTAGTGGAGTCAAAGTAACGCAGATCAACTGCATTTCAATAAACAGGTATTGCGTTATTTCAGTATTTTGTAACAAGTTTACATGTATTTCAAAAGTCCACTTTTTGTTGGATTGACACAATAATTCAAAACCTCATGTAAACACATTAAAACAGAAGACCTGATAACACAAATGATGACGTTTATTCTGAGCAGGATTTAGGATCGTGAACATCATCGTGTCATGGGAGGCCAGGGGAAACATTTCCACAGCTCTTCTGTGTCTTGTTGCACTGCAGCCAAGTCTCACCCTCTTCTTCCCCCGTGTAGCAGTGTCCTGCAGCTGACCCCTGCCCGGGTGCTTCGGCCTGTCTGTCTGTCTGTCTGTGTGTGTGTGTGTGTGTGTGTGTGAGAGAGAGAGAGAGAGGCAGCAGAGACATCTCTGCGCGCTGCCCTCGGTTTACAGTGGCCTGAACTTAGTTGTTATGACTAAGTGGCCCGGGGGCCCCGGAGGTCTAGGAATGTCCGAGGGAGCGGAGGGTCTAGCAGTCTTGCGAGGTCAAGGGGGAACCAGGAGCGGGGGGTGGGACTGGTGTGGGCTCGGGGTCAGCCTGTTGGCTTCAGAGCCAGTGGACCTCATCGGTCAGAAAACCCTGTCCCCTGGTTGAACCCTCAGCCTGTGAGCGGCCGCAGCTTGGCCATTCCGCTCATCATCCTGCATGACCATCGATTTCTCTCTTCTCCTCCTCCGCCTTTCCTTCGATACCTGCCTCTTATATTTCTGCCATTTGTTTCTCCTCCACGCAACGCCCTGACCCGACTCCCCTTCTCTCCCTCCCTCCCTCCTTCTTCTTTTTTTAATTCCAGGAAAATTGATTTCTGAAGAGGTCAACCAGGAGTGAGTGCGTTTCCTGCTCGGCTCAGCAGATACAGGAGGCCTGAGCGCACATGGCGACCCGCGATCGTTCGCAGTTCATTTGGAAAAAGCTGCTCCGATCGTTTGTTCTCGAGGCAAACAACTGAGAGAGTATCCATTAACCAGTGCTTCCCCCCAACCCAGTTCTTTTAATTTTTCTTATTCAACCCTCCCCTCAACCGTATTATTACTCATATCCACGCGGGTCTCTGCGGCTTGGTTGCACCTGGCCGACAAAAATGCGCGCGCGCGCACAAGCACCACAGTAGCTCATTAAAAGCTATATACATGTAAACACCTTGAACCACAACTGCAACAACGGAAACACGTGCAGACAAGAAAACAATGCTCTATAAGCTCCACGTGCAATTATACAGGAGCGGACCTACAATGTTGGTCAGTAATGTGTTACCCAGTAGTGGATTACTACTTTAACTAGTAAAGGGATTACAGTAATTTATTACAATTACCAAGCAATGCAGAGCTGAGTAATTGCGTTGTTAGAGCATCAGACGCTATTTTATGATGACGTGTCCACGCGGGACGTCGTGGCAGGTCACAGAGTAAAGAAAGAAAACAGTAACACTTAGAGATACTATAAATTCTTAATGTATTAATATTCTTTCTGAGTCTTCCATGTTTGCAGTTCTGCATTTTGCAAATTCTGTTTAAATAAAGTGGATTCAGCAAAATAAAGTTTCTGGTTACATTTGCAAAACTCAACTTTGACGCCAAGTGATGGGTGAAGTAATAACACTATTTTTTCAAATAAATAATATGTATTAAGTAATCGATTATATTGCCTGAGTGACTTCCTCCACACTGTACCCAAGAAGCCTCTGTGCCATCATGTCAAGCTGGTAGCAAGTGAAATAAAGAAATAAAGAAATATATAAAGAAATAAACGCATGCGCAAAAGACGCGCATACTTGGCCGCCTTTTACGCACGAGAGCAGATGCCGCAGGGGAAGGAGCTGCAGGCCTCGTGAGTGAGTGACAGACACTGAGGTGACACCACAGTTGCACAAACTCGGGAGAAAACAGAAAACAGCACAACAAAAGCCACATACACACTCTCCCTCTCTCTTTACCTTACAACACAAACAACGCAGCCTACAGAATGAAAGCCCCCACGGCCGTAAATGCCCCCTTCGCCTGACCTCGCCAAATGCGCACGGGGGGCAATAAAACCATAAAAAAGAAAGAAAAACAGGCACAGTAGCGTTTGCCTGCAGAGGCAGAAATGAAATTCCCAGGCCTCCTTCCCTCTCCATGTCCCTCTCATTCTCTGTGTCTCTTACCTTGGACGCCGGTCCTCTGAGCGACCTGTGGGCCATCGTCTTCCCTCTGCCCTCGCGGGGAAAACTCTCCGACTGGTTAGTTGAGAGTTTCTCTGCAGGGATTTTCTTCTTTCCAATGAAAGAGGAAAAGAAAAAAAAACTTTTTTCTTCTTTTCTTATGGTGGGATATTTGTGGGGTGTAAAAAATAGCTTTCTGATGCGTGGGAAGGGGGAGGTGTGTGTGTACAAGTGTTTATGTCTGCATGTGTGTGTGTGGTGGTGGTGGGGGGGTTGGGGGTGTCTTCCAAGTGTCTTCCCGAGACGTCTTCTTCTTCTTTTTTTTCTTTCTTTCTGTGTCTGTCTGTCCCTCTGTTCCTTGCCCTCTGCGTCTCCTGGCAGAAGGCTCTTGTGTGCGGCTGTCGGGAGGACAAAAGGGGAAGAAAGAAGAAGACGGAGAAGAAGTGTTAAAAGAAGAACACGTGATTAATGATTTTTTTCCCCTTCTTGTATAATTCTCGCATTTTTCTTGAGGTGCTGTCCCCCTTTGCCCTGTCCAAATAATGGCTGTGAACCTTTTTTATTTCAGTGGATCGTGTGGTGGTGGTGGTGATGGTGATGGTGATGGTGGTGGGCTTTCTTACGCATAAACAAAACCCCTGCTCCCATTCACAGAAACAGCAGAAGGCCCTGGCTGATAAAGGTGGCTCAAAAAAAAAGAATTAGGACTCCTTGGTATAGATTTTATTGTACGCGGTGTCACCTCGCACGCAAATCCATTTATTTTAAACCACATTGTAAACGCTCAAGGGGATTTAGGGGTTATTGTGCAAGCACTATATGTGAGAGTGCACGTGTGTGTGTGTGTGTGTGTTTGGGGGTGGGGGTGATGTGTTTAGATGCTCCAATATTGGAAATTTCGCGTGTATGGAAGAAAATTACAGCACTGTGATACAAATATTATGTGGGGAGAGACGCAGCGCCTGTGGGGGTTTGTATGTGTGTGTTTGTTAACTCTTTAGGACCTTTTTTTTTCTGCCATAAACACTCATCTTGTCAGGACCAGTAGTCGGACACCAAAACCTGATCCTAACGAGCCAGAACCTAATTTGCGAGGAACTGGTTGAGATTTTAGGACTAAGATTCGAGTTGTGTTCAGGTCAAGGTTAGGGAAAGGGTCTTGGTGTAGGCTGTCCAAATGTATGGAAGACAATGCAAGTCTTAAAATGGATGGAAATGCAGGTGTGTGTGTGTGTGTGTGTGTGTGTGTTCGTCGTACTCAACCTTATTGTCTTCACAATAGTGGGGGGAAATGGAGTGACTCGTCATTGTGACTCAGAGGCTCATGAACATAATAACAATAATAATAATAATAATGATAATAATAATAATAATAATAATAATAATGTGTGTAAATGGTGTTTTACAAGCTTGGGGCTACAGTCCTCGTGCGTCCTTACACACTTTTACGCATTATGGTGCAGAATTTGTGTGTGTGTGTGCGTTTGAGCACATCTAAGTATACAGTTTGATGGGAGGGCGCTTTTTGCTGCAGGAGCCTTTCATAAATAGGAAGAAAAACAGATAAATGGGCCGAGGGAGTCTCTGTGGCAAGAAGCCCAGGGAGAAATCAACCAACAAGTAATAGGGAATCTTCTCTGGGCCGAGAAATGCGAGCGGACCAATTTGGGGGGCACGGCTTTTTTTTTGTTTAAAGTTCATGGAGAGGAATGCTATTTTCTCGCTCCCCCTCCTTCTTGCTCTATATTTTTTCGATACCTGCTGTAAGAAAAGAAAATGAAAATTAATACGGGAGCCGCGCCTCACAAAAGAAGCCATTCGTCTTGTTGATTATCTATTTGGTTGTCAGGGTTTGAGCTATGGCACCGGCCTGCTCCCCTTTGTGTAATGTGTGAAAAAAAAATAAAATAAAACACACATACGGTGCCACGGTACAAGGAGAAGCGTGGGCAAAAATCCCACTCATTAAAGCGTTAAAAGATTACCAAGATGCTATTTAATTGTTTTTGGATTTTTTAAAATTCAAAACCAGAAGAGGAGGAGGATGAGGAGTAAGAGGAGGGATAAGGGTGCCCCACACTCTTTGTCGGACCGATGCGCGCGAGCCCGAGCAGCCGTTAAATTAACGGGAGAACGGGAGTGAAACGGAGGGACGTTCTGTGTGATTTAAAACGAGATTACAGGACGTAATGTACCAGGATCAGTCAAGGCCGGGATAGATTAATCATCCAAAGGGCTCCGGAATTTCTCACGTCAGCTCGCTGATGTGCGTCTGTTGAGCAAAAAATTAAACAAAAAACATTAGAATTCAATTCAATTCAATTATTTATTGTATGTGCACGTGGGGAAAAAATAAATACAAACAGCCTGCAATGAGAAGAGACAGAGCACGAGGGAGTGCTGCTGTAAAGCGAAGAAAGATAGTTATTTTTTTACGAAATTATACATTTAGGGGGTTCAAAAAAATGTGATTTTGAGAGAAAAACAGGCCAGAAAATACGACATTTTTAGTCATTTTATTTAAATTTCAATAGGCTATTTACAAATAATACGAAGGTATATAGACACTGAGTGGGCATAGGCAGAGAAAGGAGCAACTTACACACATACATCAGGGGAGGTAACACGTGTTCAACAATACCGTTATTAGTTATCACACATCATCATCATCATCATTTGATCTTTGGAATGTAGAAAACAACAACATTACACTTGCAGAATAAGAAAGGAGGAAAGACATAAACAAAAGTGTGCGCGCATTTCATGTGCAGAGAAAAGAAAGATGGAAAATAAAAACAAATAAAAAATAAACATTCGCACATGCAGTAATAAAAGGCTCCTGACTATTCTGACCAGAACCGTCTCACTTTTAATTAAATAACTACTGTTTCTTTCACAAAGAAGAAATGAACTAGCGCTTTGTATTTGCATTGCAGGCAACAACAATTAGAATTATTATTATCATCATCACCAAAATAACTCGTCACATCATCTTTTAAAAAAATATAAAAGCTCGGAAAAAGCTGTCACTTCATTCAACGAGTGAGCGAAATTAAAATAAAAAATAATAATTAGAATAATATAATTTATATTCATGTATAAGTACAGCTGAGGTAATAGGTAGTTACATTGTATAGTGCTGCGTTTATAGTGTTGTTCTGATGCTGTGTGAGTGTGCGCGCGCGCATGAGTGCTGGGATTTTGGTTTGAATAGATAAGTGTCCTTTTGTTTTCAGGCAGCTTCATAATAATAATAATAATTAGAACCATTCAAAATAATAATAATAATAAAAACCCTGTTTGGTGCGTGCGTGGCGTGAAATCTCTGCACTTTTTCGCCCGTCCTCAACAACACACACACGAGCGCGCGCGCGTCATTCTAACGGAAGATATTTTTCAACAATAATTATAATAATACACAAAAACATCTATAGGCGCGTGAAACAAACAAACATACAGTTATAACGGCGGATATCACAGGGCAGATGAGTGTGTGTGTGTGAATACTTCTTTTTGACGCAAGGAGGGCTCCATTTATTATTTATTGCGCGCGCGCGGGTGAGTGTTTGAGTGGTGTTGGTGGCAGTGGGAGGACGAGGAGAAGGAGTGTGTGTGTGTGTGTGTGTGGGGGATGCAGAGGGTAATGGGCAGAGCCGCGGTTTCACCCCCTCTGATTTTTTTCTCTCGCTTTGTACCCGCAGAGTAAACATGACAAATGAGAGCCGAGTTTGGCATGATTAAAGATGAAAACGAGGATCCATCTTCACCAAAAAAAAAAAAGAAGAAGAGAGTATCAGATAGAAAAAAATGAAGGACAGGAACCACACACACATAGAAACACACACAAGCATATGCCTACCTCAGAGAGAAGAGAGGGAGGTATAAAAAGACAGAGAGAGGAGAGACAGAGGGAATGGCGGCTTGACAGCATTTTTTTTTTCATTTTGTCTCCTTCTTCATTTCATTCTCTTTATAATACTTGTTATGTTCTTTTTTTCTGTGAATGGAGGGAAATCTCCCTCTTCACCCTCCCACGTCATATTATTATATATAGTGTGTAACATGAGCACAGCAGGGGGCACATCCACACATCCATCCATACATCCTTGTACATCCCTCCCCTCCAGGGTGAAAGCGTTATTCCGGTCCAAAGTGCAAGTTCCGGTGGTTACAAGCGTGGCTGCCGGTTCGGTACTGTTCACTTTAAGAAGTGGATATATAGGAAAAACACACGTGAGACAAAAGAGTGGCCAAAAAAAAAGAAATAGTATAGTGTCGGGCTATAGTGGTCCAGCGGAGCGGTTCTGTGAACCTGTTATAGCCTGGGAGTTTGTGTTGTTGTTGTTTGTCCCGGAGCGGACCTTGGTGTTGGGCAGCTTGTGGTCCTTCTTCCATTTCATCCTCCGGTTCTGGAACCAGATTTTGATCTGCCGCTCTGACAGACACAGCGTGTGCGCGATCTCCACCCTGCGCCTGCGCGTCAGGTACCGGTTGTAGTGGAACTCCTTCTCCAGCTCCAGAACCTGCTGGCGCGTGTAGGCCGTCCGCGACCGCTTCGGCTCTCCACCCGTGTAGTTTGGATTCACTGTGGGAACGAGTGAGGGGAATCATCAGCCAGTGAAGAAAACAACCAACCATTAAGCATAATGATAATAACAGTAGTAGCCTAACACGCAATGTAGGCTACTATAACGCGTTTCCATTATTTACAGTCTACTATAAATCTATGTATGTTGTTGTGATGTTGCTAATTCTGGTTATTCTTGCCCGTTTTACAATTCCCCGATGCTTTTCTTCTCCAAGCAAAACTCCCATTCGTGCAAGTAGAATTATAAGAGTTTGGCTACTAAAACGCGCAGGCTGTGTCATCTAATGGCCCCTATAATGTGGATTTAACATGAGAACTTCCATTACTGAAAACGTTAAACCACCACGTGAAGATACGATGTCACTGTAACACTGTAACATGACCGTGCATCGACGAGAAATATGGCCACAGTGATTGACCTAAAGCGACAGTGTAACCTTTGCTCTGAATATTTGTTTTTCCACGCCATGATATTGGAACAAAGGCAGCCAAAGCTGACGCCTGTGCACGTGTACATATATTGGGATGTGAGAATAAATAGAGGCCATGGTTGCGTTTAAAGGTTACATTTTGAAAAAAACACGTTCAGGCAAACGCAACAAGGGAACTGTTTAAAAACGCACTGAAACGCAAAGAAAGCGCGTCCGCGTTTCCCTTTCTGGTGATTTTACGCACAGATGCCACCGGGCTAAAGGGATGTTATAGGAGCAGTGCCTGTCTTGTGTAAACTGGTCGGGAATAAAGGTGGTGGTGGTGAGGAGGAGAGGTAGTGGAAAGGGAAGGAGGGGGTGTGCAAGCAGTAGCTCGAGCAGCTACACAAGGGAAGGGCAGTGGTGATTCGACAACAATTCCACGACAAACTACCACGGGACTGTCGCAAAGCAAACACGCGAGTGTAAATAAAACGAAAAGGACAAAGCATTTAAAAAGAGGACGAAAATGAACGACATTACAATGTTTCTTACCGAGTAAACAGGTGGAGTGAAAGAAAGCACGGTGACTTTGCAAAAGTCGTGGTCGTCCCGCGAATCTGAGCTCCCACCATTATCCAAATACACCAAATAAAAAAAAAGAAAGGCAGCGAGTCTATTATATCATCACAGAGAGAGAGACACGCCATAAGAGACTGGGAGCTCTTCTGTGTTACATCGGTGTTTTACGGCCCGGCTCCATAAACATGAATATTTCAGCTGCCATAAAACTTTCCCTCCCATGGAACAACGAGTGGGGAAGGAATAGGCTTCGACAGAGTAAAGTACACCGTTTATACAGCCCGACCACTTAAAATCAAATTACCAAAGCATAAAATCTAACTTATGGGCTCGCTCCGAGTTGTCATAAGGCGAAGGTATTAGAGCAGACGAGCCCGAGATCGGACTTCACAAAGGCACCTCAGCGCAGAGGTGTAATAAAAATTTATGGGGGGTGTAATTATATTGGCCCTGCAAACAGACGACCGTAAATCTTGACCCAAGGGCTACTCTTCTACTTCTATCAGAAACCAGGGAGGGGAAGCTGGAGATTCAGACAGTGCGCACGAAAAGCACGGAGGCGCAACGAGAAAGAGAGAGAGAAGGAGGTCGAGAGAGGGAGAGAGAGAAAGGGGGAAAAGAAGTTTGCATGCAGCACTTACCGATGTTTACATGGACTTTCTTCATCCACGGGTAGACTACGGGGTCCTTGTTGCGTGTGCTCGCGGGGGAAGAAGAAGTGCTTTGGCTATGGGGCGTTTGGCCGCAGGACGGAGGCGGAGGCGGGCTGGGTGTCACCGAGTCGCAGCGGTGACTCTGCTCCGGGACTGGGGTGGTCTGCAACCCGTGACCCCGAGGGGACATCACAACCGAGGCGGGCTGCGCTGCACGCTGGCACGGCGTGTAGGGCGGCTCGCCTCGGTGCTGTGGCTGGTGGTTCGGGGCATGTGCGCGGTGTTGCTGCTGCTGTTGCTGCTGCTGCTGCTGCTGCTGCTGCTGCTGCTGCTGCTGTGGGTGGTGGTGGTGGTAGACGGAGTCCGGCTGGAAAGCGGCAGGCTCCTGCCTCTGAGAGCTGTAATAGTCCGGAGAGTGGCTGGGCAGATAGTCGCTCTGTGAGTACTCCTCGCACGGTGGGAACTTCGGGTCCACATAGTTGGAGTTGATCAAATAGGAGCTCATGGCCATTAATTTCAGTCTTTTTGTGGAATTGCACCGACTCGGAAAATATATAACTAAAATTTATATCTCATCCCTTTACTCTTCGGTTATTCCTGTTCCGTTGAACCCTCCTACTTTTCTGTCAAGTGAACAAAGTTAAGGAGCCACGTGACGGCAGCCGGCCAATGGGCGCGCCTCCGGGACAAACCCCGGATAAGGAAATGGGATTAAGCATATACAGAGCCCCCCGCACGCGCATTATCATATGGCCTCAGTTTGTTGGCATTCACTCTTACAATAACCTCCCCCCAATGCCTCCCCCCTCTCTCCATATGCACAACTCTCCTTTTATAGCCTGTTTGCCCACGCGCTTCAAACACACAAAACAAACATACACACTGAGGAATAAATAAAAACAAAAATAAAACAAATCAGCTTGTATTTTGCTCTCGAGGCCGCGCGTGAACTCAGGCTGCAGCACAGATGAGAGTCAGTCCTCCCTCTCCCTCTTATTAAGAGTCTGGCTCTAACTTCAAATAAAGAGGGAGAGAGAGAGAGAGAGAGAGAGAGAGAGAGAAGAAACAGCAGAGAGAAAGCGCTTGAGGAGGCTCGTGGCGCCTCCTGCGCGTGTCTGTGTGTATATATTTATTGGGTGTGTGTAGGGAGCTGATTGCCAAAGTTTTTTTTTTCTTCTTTCCTTTCTTTCCTTCTCTTTTTTCCACCACTGCTGCTTTTAAAACGCTAATAACGTGGAGTGGGGATGAGTGGCCTGACTCGGGCGCCACCCAGCAGCAGCAGCGACCGTGTCAGAGATAAATCTGGCCTTGTTGAGGATCGATAGAAAATTCATCAACTAATTCAGGTTGCGCGGCCTCCTAAATCACGGGAGCAGACCTTTGCATTAAGAATGAGAGTCAAGCACCGTTTACTACTCTTATATTTATTTATATATGTATATAGTATATATATAAAAAACGACGCCAGCAGGCGCGCCCTTCTTCATTTAACTCCACTTGCATAGTAATTTAGCCTCAGCCTTTATGTGTTATTGTTTTTTTGCCTTGCACGAATTAATGAATGAATACACACACACACAAACACACACACACACACACACTCAGTGATATTAACAACTGCAGCATAACAAGTCCACGCGCCTGCCTTTTTTGTTGTGTTGCCCTTGAGCCACAGAACCTCTTTGTTTTTGTCCTCCTGCAGTGAATTCACCCCCCAACCGCGACAGCAACATTTCAAGTACTAACACATTGTCACAGACACACACACACACACACACACACACACCCTGCGTGTCACTTTCTGTCCATTATAAACCTGGAGCGCACACGTGCGTAAAGACGCAGCCCACTCGTGTTGTCCATACTCACATTTCTTGCAGTAATCCTCATTTTTATGCCACGATAATCTGTATTTGTCCGTCAAACATCAGGACAAGGCACCCAGCTATGTATTTATATATGCATATGTGTATATAAATGTAAATATTCACTGCAAACATACAGGATTGAGGTGAACAGAAGAGTACACAAGTTTTTTTTTTTAATCAAAAAGCTGCAACTGCTGCTGCTGCTCATTCTCCCCAGTCTTATCACTGTATAGGTACAGACACACACTGCAGGCAAGATGATGGAGATATCCAATCCTTTGTTTCGAGAAAATTGACCGTCTCCTAAATCGACCCCCCCACCACCAGCAGCAGCAGCCCTGCTCCCTCCCCATACCACCTCCACCCACCCCCTCGTCGTTTTCAGCAGGCCGACCGCATCATTTTTCACCAGGACTTCTAATAAATAAAGAGAGAGAGACAAAACACTCCAGTTCATCGTGGAGCCTGGAGTTTAGCTTTTAAAAGTATGACGTTTTATGGTGAAAAAAGACAATTTCTAAGCAGAATAGACACCGCCGATCAAGTCAAATCATAGATATCCAAAGAATAAAGAGAAAATGCACCGTGGAATATGTCTGTTATCGTAAAATAACAACTTTCTCGTCTTATTTTCGTGTTCTTACTCGTCAAAAATCGAATTTAAACCTAAAATATGAAATAAAACACAACCACGCAGCTTTTAAAGGCGTAAAACTAGTAATAAGAGCTGCAGGCCTTCACGTCACTGAGAATCTGTGTGTGTCTGATCCATCGCTGCCGCTGGGTGTAAATCCACTATATACTCCCCTAGAAGCGAATTTGTGATTGTTTTAATGATTTTTACACAAATCCGGATCTACAGGGTAGATATAGAAGACAGTGGCTCTCTGGAGGCGCGTGCTCACGCCGTCGATGCACTTGGTATTGCTTTCATAAAGTCGCTGTCGCGCATGGGGCCACACCGGGATATTTCCATCTGTCTATGCTGTTTCCTCGCTGTTAGCGGGGGAACTGGGAGCTAAAGGGCTCTAACACTTCTTGGGTGACTGAGTGGCAACGAAGAAAACCTTGTAAGAAGGGGAAATTAAAAAAGGAAAAAGAAAACACTCCAGGGCCCGCAGACAGGCCTTTGAAACCACGCATTTCTCATATATAGAGTAAAAAGCAAAAGAGACAATATCATAGGTTTTCATAATAAAAAGGGAAATCGTGTATGATATAAAACCTATACGTTATGTTAAATATTTTTAGTTTGACAGTAACAAACTATTATCCTTGGAACAACAGGCCTCAGTTATGGGTTTATTTTATTCAAAAACATCAGTTTTCTCTTCACGGATTACACTAAAGGTAATGTCGGTTAAAGATGTATATATTTATTTCAAAAAGGCTCCAGCCTTTGTTTTAGTAGGATGGACACATGGAGAAAGACAAATGGCTTTGGCACGAGCAAACGCACTTCTATCAGAAATACTTCAGAGGGACGAGACTGAAGAATGGATGGAGCAATAACCAAATGAATCCATGAGCTCTCTGTCCCATTTTTTAACTCAATTAAAAGCTTCTACATTTAATCAGCATTTTTCTTTTTTTTCTTTCGATAAATATATATATATAAAAAAAAATAATCCGAAACAAACATGAACAAAAAAAGCTAAACAAAACCTCCTTCCCTTTCAATTGCTAACATATTCCGCCTCTGACTATGGTTTCCATGTGATTGATTTGTAATGTTACACACGCGAGAAAAGGCGCTGGTGCATTCTGAAGCTTTCCGCGTACAAATGCTTTTATATTTTTTTCCTCCCTGTCATTTCTATCTGCTCCCGCGCTGCTCCCACATTGATTTTGTGACACCGACACTCCCTGCCCGCTGCAGGCAATATTGCTGTTCTCCGTTTCCTTTTAAAAGTTGCCCATACATCACGAGACGAGACCACAAAGAAAGGCAGAGAGCATGGGAACCTGAGGACGCAGTCACTGTAGTCACTCAACCCCTCAATCCACCTGATTTTATTTTATTTTTAGTAATATTTAGTAAATGTGCCATTTAATTTAATTTCTTGCTGCTAGACCCTTTATTGTTTGCACACACACTAACTTACAATATTAAAGCAACAATACTTCTGCTTTCAAACACTCCATTTTTCATTTCAAACGCTATTGTTGTGTTTTATGTGCAGTCAGTAATGTGATCCGCCATGTTGTTCATTCATTTTCGTTCCTCTTCTTTTTTGGCTATGCGTAATCTTCTATTACCGTCTTTGTTCATGCTGATTTGATTGTTTGTTTGGGCTTTTATTTTGTATTGTATGTTTGATTTGCAGAACAGGAACCTGCCTATTTCCCCAATATGACGATACAATGAATTACATTATTTTCTATTCTATTCTATTCTATTCTATTCTATTCTATTCTATTCTATCCATTGTCTCTCGTGTGCAGGTGTGGGCCAACACTTGCGTCACCTTGACCTCGCGCTCTGCCCTCGGGTCATCTCAGGTATCTATCAAGGTGTGTTGAGTCTGACTGCGACACTTCCTCCCGCCCACCTCTCTGTCAAGTTTGTCAGTAGCAGCCATTCAGCTGCACGGAGGGAGGCCCACTGTTTCCGGCTACAGGTAATGCAGACCAAAGATTTACTGACAAGATAAGACCAAACAGGAGAAACAAGGAAAAGGAGAGCAAAGAGCAAAAATAAAAATGTAGAGCTGTATGATCAAGAAAAAAAAAAAAAAGGTTAAATTGTGTTTTTTTGTGTGTGACTGTTTGGAATAGAAATAAATGTCCGTCTGTTTAAACGTCATGAACCTGAACCTGTCTGCAAAGTGAAGCGCAAAAGAGCTGCAACATTGTATCTGTAATATCATCTGCACACACACACACACACACACACACACAGAGACTCCAGAGACAGTTGACCTGCTGGATGACATAATCCCTGGACGCATTGAGTGGGACGAACAAGTGTCTTTTTTTATTGCGGGTCACGCAGTTCCCAGTTTAAAG